>NW_022631794.1:0-27920 GCF_010015895.1 Lontra canadensis
GTGTATGTTTGTGTGTATCTTTAAGTATGTTGTATATGTACCACACATTCTGCCTACTCACCCTATTGGACTGCAAGGCACAGTCAAACCTCTCTCAGACACTACAGTCAACAGCCATCATGACAATAGCTCAGTGCCTTCTGTTTTGCATAGTGTCTCAGGGATTTGTTTTTCAGGTTTTCAGAAAACTTAATTTCCTTTCCTTTCCTTTTATTTCATTCTATTTTCAGTATTCCAAAATTCATTGTTTATGCACCACAACCATTGCTCCATGTAATATGTGTCCTACATAATACCCACCACTAGGCTAATACAATCCCCCACCACCCTCCCCTCCAAACCCCTCAAGTTTGTTTCTCAGAGTCCACAGTCTCTCATGGTTTGTCTCCCCTTCTGATTTCTCCCAACTCACTTCTTTCTATCTCCCAATGTCCTCTGTGTTATTCCTTATGCTCCATAAGTAAGTGAAACCATATGATAATTGACTCTCTCTGCTTGATTTATTTCACTCAGCATAATCTTCTCCAGTCCCACCTATGCTGATACAAAAGTTGGGTATTCATCCTTTCTGATGGCTGTGTAATATTCCACTTTATATAAGGACCATATCTTCTTTATCCATTCATCTGTTGAAGGGCATCTTGGCTCTTACCACAGTTTGGCGACTGTGGCCATTCCTGCTGTAAACATTGGGGTACAGATGGCCCTTCTTTTCACTACATCTGTATTTATGGAGTAAATACCCAGCAGTGCAATTGCAAGGTCATAGGGTAGCTTATTTTTAATTTTTTGAGGAATCTCCACACTATTTTCCAAAGTGGCTGCACCAACTTGCATTCCCACCAACAGTGTAAGAGGGTTCCCCTTTCTCCACAACCTCTCCAACACTTGTTGTTTACTGTTACAAATTTTGGCCATTCTAACTGATGTAAGTGGGTATGTCAATGGGGTTTTGATTTGAATCTCCCTGATGGCTAATGATGATGAACATTTTTTCATGTGTATGTTAGCCATTCTTATGGGGGTTTTTTTGGAGAATTATCTGTTCATGTCTCCTGCCCATTTTTTGACATGATTATCTGTTTTGTGTGTGTTGAGTTTGAGGAGTTCTTTATAGATTTTGGATATCAGCCCTTTGTCTGTAGTGTCATTTGCGAATATCTTCTCCCATTCCGTGGGTTGCCTCTTTGTTTTGTTGACTGTTTCCTTTGTTGTGCAGAAATTTTAATCTTGATGAAGTCCAAAAAATTCATTTTTGCTTTTGTTTCCTTTGACTTTGGGGATATGTCTTGAAAGAAGTTGTTGTCGCTGATGTCTAAGAGATTACTGCCTATGTTCTCCTCTAGGATTTTGATAGATTCCTGCCTCACGTTGAGGTCTTTTATCTGTTCTCTTTATCCATTTATCTTTGTGTATGGTGTAAGATAATGGTCAAGTTTCATTCTTCTGTATATAGCTGTCCAATTTTCCCAGCACCACTATTGAAGAGACTGTCTTTTTTCCACTGTATATTTTTTCCTGCTTTGTCAAAGATTATTTGACCATAGAGTTGAGGGTCAATATCTGGACTCTCTACTCTGTTCCACTGGTCTATGTGTCTGTTTTTGTACCAGTACCATGTTGTCTTGGTGATCACAGTTTTGTAGTAAAGCTTGAAGTCAGGCAATGTGATGCCCCCAGTTTTGTTTTTCTTTTTCAACATTTCCTTAGCAATTCTGGGTCTCTTCTGATTCCATACAAATTTTAGGATTATTTGTTCCAGCTCTTTGAAAAATGCTGGTGAAGTATTGATCGGGATGGCATTGAAAGTATAGATGGCTCTAGGCAGTATAGACATTTTAACAATGTTTATCCTTCCGATCCATGAGCATGGAATGGTCTTCTATCTTTTTGTGTCTTCTTCAATTTCTTTCATGAGTGTTCTGTAGTTCCTTGTGTACACTCCTTTACCTCTTTGGTTAGGTTTATTCCCAGGTATCTTATGGTTCTTGGTACTATAGTAAATGGAATTGATTCTCTAATTTCCCTTTCTGTATTTTCATTGTTAGTCTATAAGAAAGCAACTGATTTCTGTACATTGATTTTGTATCAATTGCTGTATGAGTTCTAGTAATTTGGGGGTGGAGTCTTTTTGGTTCTCCATATAAAGTGTGATATCATCTGTGAAGAGAGAGAGTTTGACTTCTTCTTTGCCAATTTGAATACCTTTTATTTCTTTTTGTTGTCTGATTGTTGTTGCTAGGTTTTCTAGTACTATGTTGAGCAACAGTGGATAGAGTGGACATCCTTGTCATGTTCCCGATCTCAAAGGGAAGACTGTCAGCTTTTCCCCATTGAGGATAATATTCACTGTGGGTTTTTCATAGTTTTATGAAGTTGAGGAATGTTCCCTCTATCCCTATACTTTGAATTGTTTTAATCAGGAATGGATGCTGTATATTGTCAAATGCTTTTTCTGCATCAATTGAGAGGACCATGTGGTTCTTCTTTCTTCTTTTATTGATTTGTTGTATCACATTGATTGACCTGCGAATGTTGAACCACCCTTGCATCCGGTGGATAAATCCCACCTGGTGGATAATCTTTTTAATGTACTGTTGGATACTATTAGCTAGGATCATGTTGAGAATCTTGGCATCCATATTCATCAGAGATATTGGTCTGAAATTCTCCTTTTTGATGGGGTCTTTGCCTGGTTTAGCGATCAGGGTAATGCTGGCTTCATACAAAGAGTATGGAAGTTTTCCTTCTGTTTCTAATTTTTGAGACAGCTTCAGGAAAATAGGTATTATTTCTTCTTTGAATGTTTGGTAGAATTTTCCAGGGAATCCATCAGGTCCCAGGCTCTCGTTTATTGGGAGGTTTTTGATCACCGCTTCAATCTTGTTACTAGATATTGGTATATTCAGTTTGTCCATTTCTTCCTGATTCAGTTTTGGAAGTTTATAGGTTTCCAGGAATTCATCCATTTTGTGTAGGTTGCTTAACTTACTGGCATATTACTGTTGTTAATAATTTCTTATAATTGTTTCTATTTCCTTGTTATTAGTCATAATCTCTCCCTTTTCATTCATAATTTTATTAATTTGTGTCTTCTCTCTTTTCTTTTGGATTAGTTTTGCCAATGTTTAATTGATCTTATTCATTCTTTCAAAAAACCAACTTCTAGTTTGTTTGATGTTTTTCACTGTATCTCTAGTTTCTATCTCATTGATTTCTGCTTAATCTTGACTTTTTCCCTTCTTGTGTGTGGGATTGGCTTAATTTGTTTTTGATTCTCCAGTTCTTTAAGGTGTAAAGAGAGCTGGTGTATTCTCAATTTTTCGTTTTTTTTTTTTTTTTTTTTTTGAGGGAGGCTTGGATGGTTATGTATTTCCTCCTTAGGACCACCTTTGCTGTATCTCATAGGTTTTGGACCTATGTGTCTTCATTCTCATTGGTTTCCATGAAGTGTTTAAGTTCTTCTTTGATTTCCTGGTTGATCCAAGCATTCTTAAGCAAGGTGGTCTTTAGCTTTCAAGTGTTTGAACTCCTTCCAAACTTTTTCTTCTGGTTGAGTTCCAGTGTGAAAGCATTGTGTTTTGAGAATATGCAGGGAATAATCTCAATCTTTTGGAATCAGTTGAGCCCTCATCTGTGACCCAGTATATGGTTTATTCTGGAGAAATATTCATGTGAGCTTGAGAAGAATGACTATTCTGTTGTTTTAGGGTGGAATGTTCTGTATATATCTATGAGGTCCATCTGGTCCAATGTGTCATTTAATGCTCTTGTTTCTTTATTTATTTTCTGCTTAGATGATCTGTCTATGACTGAGAATGGCATGTTAAGATCCCCTACTATTAATGTATTCATATCAATATAACTTTATTTTTATTAATAGTTGTCTTATGTAGTTGGCCGCTTCAGTATTGAAAGCATAAATATTTACAATTGTTAGATCTTGGTGGATAGACCCTTTAAGAATGTGGAGCACCTGGGTGGCTCAGAGGGTTAAGTCTCTGCCTTCAGCTCAGGTCATGGTCTAGGGTCCTCAGGGAGCCTGCTTCCCTCTCTCTCTCTGCCTGCCTCTCTGCCTACTTGTGATCTCTCTCTAAAAAAAGAAAAAAAGAGAATGATGTAGTGTCCTTCTTTATCTCTGACTACAGTCTTTAGTTTAAAATCTAATTTATCTGATATAAGAATCACTATCCTAGCTTCCTTTTGAGGCCCAGGATTTTAAAAGTGCATTCATACTTGTTATCTCACTTAAAGCTGTCCACAAATCTGTGATGTAGGCAAGACTATTAACTTTGTAGAATTGAAAATACTGGGTCTAAGAACATGTAAGTAATTAGTCTAAGTTCACACAGTTTGTAAGGTGTAAAACTGTGACTATAAACCTGACTTCTTATCTCTGGTATTCTTCTGAACAGAAGTGAAATGATCAAGTGATCTCTTAAAGGGGAAAGTAACTCTGGATATGTGTGTGTCTCTATGTATACCAGAATTTGTGGAATTGGGTTGTGGTAGAAAAAATCTGTTATTTAAAAAAAATAAATTTAATTTTATTTTTCAGTGTCCACCCACCATGAGGTTCACCCATCTGCCCACCCCCTCCCTCCCAAAACCCTGTTTGTTTCTCAAGAAAAATCAGTTCTTATCTGAGAGTAAAACCTGATGAAAATCATGCTTATTGCATATTATTGTTCAAGAATAGGATTTTATGAGCCCCCCCCCCTTTTTCTTATATTTTCAATTTTTAAAAATGTCTCAATGTCTTTTTCTGGCTTAACTTCATTTGCATCAAAAGAATATAGGTGGGTATTATGGAGGGCACGTATTGCATGGAGCACTGGGTGTGGTGCATAAACAATGAATTCTGGAACAGTGAAAAAAATTAAAAAAATAAATAAAAGAGCAACAAGGAAAACCCAGCCAAGCGCACACACACACACACACACACACACACACACACACACAAGAATATAGTATTATATTTAGCTATGAAATTCTTAATTTCCTTAATTTTTGTGATTGAACCTACTTATTTGTTTTTTTTTTAAAGATTTTATTTATTTATTTGACAGAGAGAGACAGAGAAAGAACACAGGAGGGGCGAGGGAGACACAGACTCCCCACTGATCATGGAGCCAGATGCAGGGCTGTATCCCAGAACCCCAAGATCATGGTCTGAGTTGAAAGCAGCAGCTTAACTAACTGAGCCACCCAGGCACCCCCAACCCTACTTATTTGTGATCAGAGGTTCAGGTTCAAACTCCAATAGAGAAATTATTTTGAGAGGAAGACAAAAATTTAGGCTGAATATACAACTCACTTTCTTAAGCTTTAAATCTTATCAGTACTAGGTAAAGCAAATTTAGTGACCAAACTAAAGAATTAAAAACATTGAACAGAAATATATGGCTTTATTATCTCTTTTAATATATTTTGATTCTCCTAGAAGTAAAAGTGCTTAAAAGTTGTTAGATTATCAATTTTGCTAGCATTTCTTGGCTGCAGGTAGTAAGATAACTGCAAGACAATGAAAGAAGTGAAGGAGGTGCCAGGTGAGTATTTCATTTACAATTACCAGTAATCTAACCCTGCTCAACCACACCACCAAACATTTATACTATATAACTTATTTTAATTTATATAAATAAGTTATATAATTTATACTATAAATTTATACTATTTATACTATATAACTTATTTTAATTTAATCTAACCCTGCTCAACCACACCACCAAACATTTATACTATATAACTTATTTTAATT
Organism: Lontra canadensis; assembly: GCF_010015895.1. Classification (NCBI taxonomy): domain Eukaryota; kingdom Metazoa; phylum Chordata; class Mammalia; order Carnivora; family Mustelidae; genus Lontra; species Lontra canadensis. The sequence continues at coordinate 5,762 of NW_022631794.1, forward strand.
TAGTACTCTTGAAGTCAAGATATAATCATCTAGCACTGCATTGAGTTTGGAATGCTTCCAAGTTTGTTTTCTTTTGACACTGTTATTAGTAGCCTCAGATTTTCATGGGCCCTTCCAGAAAGCTGTCCTTTTCTCTGTGCTCTCTGCAATAGGCTGTATTATTTCTCTTTCCATTTCATGACATAATTATTGGTATAACTGTTCTTTGTTTTACTCAACTGTGAGCTTCTTGAACACAGCGACTGCATTTCACTCACCTTTGTGTCTGAACCCAGAATTATATTATAGACACTTTGTGTCTGATCCCAGTAATAAGGACTTAATAAGTATATTTGAATGAATGAGTTAAAGGTGGGAAGGTTGGCATTAGGTGTTTGTAAATTGAATTGAAAGCTCTTATTTCTTTGTTCAAATCCTTCATGACTATTGAACTCTACTAGTATAAACATCCTTTCAGAACACATTCTTATGGATTTTTATTTTTTATGTGTATTCAATCTAATTGTTTATATTTATGGATATTGTTTCTATGCTTTCTTTCTTAAAAAAAAACATTTATTTGAGAGAGAAAGAGAGAAAAAGAGCATGAGTTGGGGGCAGGGGCAGAGAGAGAGGGAGAATCAGAGTCTCTGCTGAGCAGGGATCCCAATGTGGGACTTGATCCCAGGACACTGGGATCATGACCTGAGCCAAAGGTAGCTGCTTAACTGACTGATCTACCCAGGTGCCCCTCTATGTTTTGTTTCAATTACAATTTTAATGCATTAATATATTTTATAAGACAGCACAACCACTCACTTTTTAAAATCTCTGAGTACTTGAAATTCCATTTGTTGTGGGTCATATATAAAGGTTAATCTGGGAATTCCTAATGAAAATTCGTCCTTGTTCATCTTCTGCAAACTTAAAAAAACTCTTCCCATTTATAGTCTCTTTGTATAATACTTTTAAACAAAATGTTTAATAAAAGTTCATTCTCTGGGAGCTCTGTTCTTTCATCTTTCTCTGACCTTCTTTTTATTGATCTAGTTCATATCCTCTATGTTCAAAGCAGCTCAAAGTGGTTTTGTCTGGACTGAATAACATTTATTTTGTTGAATCAAGAAAGACCCTTATTTAAAGGAAATAATCAAAGCATTTTGTATTTTATTCTTGGAATTCAGTCTTGCCAAATTAGTCTAGTGATAAGCTTGTGACTCACCTCAATTTTTCATTGCTGAACACATGTTAAGCACAAAATAATAGGTTTGATTTTGTAGATATGACTTGTACTCCTGATATCTCACTTCAGCCACTTGGGTTCCAGAGAAATAGTTTTGCTTTTCTGAAACAGTTTTACTTTATTAAGCTCTGCAGAATACTAGAATATTCAGAGGAATCAAAAATCCAATTGCTAGATTTTTTATTTATAAAATTCCAATCTTGTAGAAGTTTTCAGTATCCAAATATTTTGTGTAATGTAGAGGCCAGGGAAGAAACCAACAAAGATAGACTTCACTGGTTTGAAATGGAAATCCTTTGACAATCTTTCATCTCCTCTTTCTGTAGTGTTTTTCTCTCATTATTCCCTCTTCATTTTATCTATTAAAGCTTCAGTTTTTCCATTTATGAAATATCTGTCACACAAAATCAAGAATTAAATAAGATAACATAAAATATATTTTATACTATTATATTCTACACAAATATAAGGGATTATTTGTTAATATTAATAAAGATCCTACTTTCTCAATTTATTACTTAAAGCTAGTTTTTATAAAGGAAAACAATCAGATAAATAAAGGTACACTAAAGCAAAATGACTAATAATAGCTAAATTGACCATATAAGTTGCACACGCATTACAAAACCAGAGAAATAAATCTCCAGTGATGGATATTCAGGTGCTTATATAACAAGCATAAGGGGGGGCATTATGTGAGACATTGGAGGCAGAGTCCTTCTGCAGCATCTGAAGTTACATCTCAGTAATGAATATCTAGTTTTCCTATAAATGAAGTTTTGTTTTGTTTTGTTTTGTTTTGGCAGGTGAGGGAATGCAGCATTTAGAGGAAGCTGCAGATATTTCCATGTTGTTCAAACATGGATTGAAGGTGAGTGGGTAAAGAGTTGTGTGACTGGAAAGACAGGTAGGATATTTTGTCAGAGATAGCCTATCTGTTGCTAAAGAGTTTGAATTTAATCCTGAAAAAAATGGTGAGTTCCTCAAAAAAACTTAATCAAGATATAATCAAATTTGTGTGTTTTGAATTCCTTAAGAGAAGTAACAGTAAGCTGGTTAGGATGAAAAAGAATATGGAAAATAATTGGAGTGGGGAAAGGTAGAAGTAGGGAACCACTGAGAAGTAAGGCCACTGAACAAATCTAGGGCAGAAGTGATGTGGTCTTAAAGCATTTGTTAGAGAGAAGCAGATGCACCTGAGGGGTCAGGATAAGAAATATTAGTAATTTTAGGAACTGAAATTAGCCCAGTAGAACTGAATATCTATCTAAGTGCCAATAGGTTGTATTCAGAGGGCAGAGAGGTACTTAAGAATAAGATCATGCAAGACTATGAAATTATATGCTATAGACTGAATGTTTCTTCTCAGCGTTCTTATGTTGAAACTAAATTTCCATTGTGACTGTATTTGAAGATGGAGCTTTTGGGAGCTGATTATACCATGAAGGTGAAACCCTCATGAGTGGGATTTTTGCCACTATAAAAAAGACCCAAGGGATCTCACTTGTTCCTTCCATCATGTAAGGGCACAGCAAAAGAATGCCATCTATGAATTAGGAAACAGGCTTTCACCAGACACTGAATCTACAAGCTCCTTGATCCTGGACTTCTCAGACTCCAGACTGAGAGATAAATTTCTATTGTTTATAAGTTACCCAGTCTGTGGTATTTTGTTGTAGCAGCCTGAACAAGCTAAGACATCATACTAAGGACTTTGGATTAACCCATAGTTCATTCTGTAATCAGATATATTCTGGAGCCACTTAAAGACTCTTACTTACCATATCCACAGGTTAGTGACACTGTCCAGTGTTACCTAAACATAGCTTATTTATATCACTATGTTTTTTCTATGGCAAAATGGGCCAAGAAGGTTAAGAAAAGGAATATCCCATTTCAGACAAATGTCACTCCTCTCGAAGCTTCCTATATGACTTTAGTGCCACCCACCAAATTTGCAGTTAGACTGGAATACACTCATAGTTACATAATTAGAGCTGCCAAAGTCCCTTTTAGTCCCTTAGAGAAGCAAAGTGACAGAAGGGTTGATAATAACGGCTTTGAAGTCACACAGACCTGCGTTCACATCTTGGCTCTGCAGTTTACTAGCCTTGTAATCTTGGCAAGTTATTTAACCTTTCTGAATTTCCATTTCCCCATTTCTTACATGAGGATATTAATAGTACTTACCTTGTAAAGTTACTATAAAATGTAAAGATTATGAGATTATGAATGTAGAAGTTTTTCACAGTGCTTGGTACATTGTAATCAGTCAATAAGTATTACTTTTAAGAGTCATATTTATATTACTTATAATTTTAATACCCCACTGTAAACCAGACATCTCTCTTCCTTTCTCTCTCTCTCTTTCTGCAAAGATAGTATGAAAAGGAGGAGCTTGAGTATTTTTGAAAGAGTTGGATGAGGCTTCAGTATCACTGTTATCCCCTCTCCCACCTTAAGCCCGAGTCTTTAAGGGGAAGTAAGAACTGGCTTACTAATAATTATAAATCAATAAGTTTAATCCCTTTTTTTTTCACTTGTCCTAAAGCTACCACCTTTTCCTCATTGCTTTGGTTGCTCTGCAGTGACCGATACAGATGTCCACACCCCTGATACTATCTTCAGATAACTTAATGGAAGAGACTTGCCAATTGCAGAATTTAATCCATTTCCATAACTCGATTCCTTTTCAAGTTCATCTCCTCTATCTTTCCCTGTCCAGGGAAAAGTTGCCACTGAATATCACATCTGAACATTTAAAATCTTATCACCTCTGAGAAGCTATCTTCTATAACTCTTGTCTCCAGAGATTTTCTGTGAGAGAGAAATACAAAGTAATTTATTTATAACTTCTGAGTGCCTATCCTTATTCCTGATTCTGGTGGGGGACAATGCTCCCAGGTTTCATTTTTGAGGCTTGTTCCTCTAAGCTGAATATTTCTAAGACTGATCTTTCTCTACTATATTGTGCAAAGGAATTTTTTTTCATTTGGTTACTGTATGGATGGATTTTCTTTCTATCCATTGTCTTTTCTTCTTACTTCCAGGGGTGCTGTAAGGTTTATATTTTGAAAAACACTCTGAGCTCCTTAAATGGAAGACATCACAGAGAATGAAAATATGCAGAAAATAAGTAAGTCATGCTAACTGGTTGCAACAGATCTGTAAAGATGCCCCAATACTCTGTATCTCCAGTCCAGTATAGTGCAGTGTTTAATCATATATACAAATTCAAGAAATCTCCTTGGAGAGGAACAAACAAAATTTTGAGTTCTAAAAAGCAATATACAAAGTCAGAGAAAAATGTCAAAAGAGTCAACTTATAGCCAAGCAGACAGACATCCTGAGACACAAATTAAAAAAGGAATTGGATGATGCAAATGAGTTTTCTAAATGGATGAATTTAAATACACAAGAAAATACAAATTTGCATTATTCCTAAGCATAATGTGCCAGATACAGGCTAAGTGTTATAGCTTCAGAGATCTCTATTTGATTAATAGTATAGTTAGCAGGTGACATGTTAAAGACATGGAGTAGAAGTGAGAGGATATAGATTTAAGTGGTTTAGTCACATTGAATAAGGATTTAAAAGTTTTATTTACAAGCTATTCTCTTTGCATTTGAGCTAAAGGGCAGGGCATATAACTTTTACTCCATGACCAAGACTCATACTTTTACAGTAATGTTTTTTTTCAGCTGCAGTGGAAGAGAATTGCATATATGTGTGCAACATTTGTGTTCAACACCTGTCATTGGTTTTTCCCATTACCTTTCCCATGCATTCCCTGCCTTTGTTCCATCTTTTGGTTACCTTGACTATCCTAGGTAGCCTCCCAAACTCTAAAATCTTCTCTCTTGCCCCAACCCAATCTACCCATTAAAACGTAGGTGTCCACATCATATTCATATAAGGACATTATCAGTGCTTAGTGGACTAATTTGTTTTCATTCCCAGGACATACATTTACATTTGATCTGGGCCTTTTAGTTACTAAAGCCAATGAGAGACAGACACTTGAAATTCTAGAAATTGTATTGGTATTAGTGGAAGAAAGATTTTTTTGTTGGGTGGGAAAACAGAGCATGTTATAAACACCTGTCACCAAGTGTCATCTGGTTGTCTGGCTACTCTACATATTATTTACAGATAAGGCAGCTTTAACTGTACATAATATGTACACAGATCTCACTGGACTAGTCTGATATTGCAACAAGAGAAATCTTGGTTTGCTCCTCTGGAGGGTGGTAGCTGTGGTCATACCTCTACTTTGCCATAAAACCATTTCAACACTTGAGAAGTAAGTTTTATTTAAAATCTTTTCCTTAGAATTTGAGAAATACAGGTAGGCTTAACATCAATTAGAAGATGTATAGGAAAGAAAGGATAAATAAATAAATAAATGGTGATTAGGGAGAGAATAGAGTAAAACAAATATTTTCCTTACGTTACAGAATAGTATTTTTTTTCAGTTGTTATAATAGAAAATAACTTGGGATAGGTTAATAGGATTTTGCTATAATTACAATTGAGGCAAATTTGTGTAGTTGATGATGAGTGGAAATGAAAAAAGTTCAAGACTAGCTTTATAATTTCTACTGGAAAGCATAAAAGTAATTGTAAAGCAAGAAAATAATAGATCAAAAACGGGAGAAGATAGGGGAGAAAAGGACAAGAGTTAACGTGGGTTGGATATGACTTAGAGTATCAAGAAGTGACAAGATAGAAAGGAAAGATGTTCAGGTTAGCTACATGTTATAATGGGGATTTTGAAGAGATAAATGGATGAGGAAGATTAAAAATAATGATGGTGCGTATACTTTGAAAAATTTTTGTGGTATTTCCCAATACTTCAGTTAGTATTTTAATAGTTTTCAGTTATTTGTTGAGTGTTGATTTTGTATTTCTTTACATGATACATTGGATTGAAATTGAATCACATGGTGGCTTAGCTTCATATGGGATATGCAAAAATAAAAATACATTTGTCTAGTGGAAGCCACGGGTGATGGTAGGAGCCAAATTGTGTTCCTCACAAATTCATATGTTGAAGTTGTACCATACAGCACACTGAATGTGACTACATTTGGAGATAGAGATTTTAAAGAGGTAATTAAGTTTAAGTGGACCCTAAACTAATATGACTGGTGTCCTTATAAGAAGAATAAATTAGGATGCTGACATGAAATTAGGACACCAACATGCACAAAGGGGAGACCATGTGAAGACACAAGGAGAAAATGGCTATTTATAAGCCAAAGAGAGAGGCCTCAGAAGAAACCAGTTAACACATTGATCTTGGACTTAGCCTCCAGAATTGTGAGAAAATAAGTTTCTGTTTTTTAAATTTTTCCAAAGAAGACATACAGGTGGCCAACATACACATAAAATGATGTTCAACATCACTAACTATCATGAAAATGCAAATCAAAGCCACAATGAGAGATCACCTTACACCTGTCAGAATAGCTAAAATTAAAACAAACAAACAAGAAATAACAAGTGTTGGAGAGGATGTGGAAAAAAAGGAACTCTTACATACTGTTGATGGGAATGGGAAGTGGTACAGCCACTGTGGAAAACAGTATTGTGTTTTCTCAAAAAATTAAAAATGAAAATACCACATGATCTAATAATTCTACTATGGGGTATTTGTCCAAAGTAAATGAAAACATTAAAAGACTAATTTGAAATGATACACACTTTACTATGTTTATTGCAATATTATTTACAATAACCAAGATATGAAAACAACATAAGTGATCAATAGAAAAATGAATAGGGAAGATGTGATATATTGTTGGGGTTAATGTAGAGCTTGAAGCCAGCCATAATACCTGGCTTGGCAAAATGTAACACAGAGGCCGCTGGGGGTGATGGAAGGTTTTGGAGAAGGGCATAGACCTTTGGAATGCAGAGGCTTGCATGACCACACTGCCGTTGGAATGCCGCAAGGTGTTGCCTTCCCTGAACCTTTCTTAGCCCAAAAGCCATTCTGTGATGTATACATTGAGATGTATACAATGTCCCCTAGGCTATGTTTAGCAGAACTCATAGAACACTCAGATTAGCATATCCTATCTTTCTCGTAAACAGATCCTCCTAGTTTCAGTGAGTCCCCTTGTTACACATCACATGCTTGAGAAAGCAAGATAAGGATTTGTGATTATCCTGAAGGACCAATAAAAGGAGGAACAAAGAAGAGCAAAGGGTCTTCATCTCTGAGCATTGACCCCCTTGCTTTCTCCTCTCTTTCACAGCAAAGTGTGAAATAATCTTTTCATCCATTGGTACAGGGATTGCTGGCCATTCCTGGCAGTTGGTGACCCTGACATGACCATCTTGCAACAGACACCTTATGGATGACCCCCGCCCCCCACACACACCCGGACACAACAAATCTGCACGCAATAAGTTAGCATCGGCTCATAGCCAAGTTTGGAGAAATTTAGGCTTTGGTATTTTTACAGAATTAAAAGTTCTCTAAGAATTCCAGATATGGGAAAACTTGTCTCTAAAACAGAGACAATATATTAAGGTTTTAAAGCAACTCTTAAAGGCTAACAGTGCTACTATAAATGAGAAACAATTCCTTAAGGTGAGAAGGGCCTCTGTAATGGAGGACCAACTTCAGGGTTTGTTAGAGGTTGTTATTGAACAGAACCCAGGGTTCCTTGACCAAGGAACTTTAGATTTAGATATATGGGATAGAATTGGAAAGACTTTGAAATGTTGTCATAAACAAGGTAAAAAGTTGTCTTGTGCTTTCCTTACTATGTGGGGTCTAGTCAGGTCCACCCTGGCCCCTTTATATACTAAGAATGCCCCAAATATCTTTAAAGAAAAAGAAGGGGTACCTATAACTCCTTTGGCTCCCCAAATTAGCCATTCACTTCTCAAGTTAGACCCAACAAAGAGGAAGAGCTGCCTCTTCCCCCTGACTAGGAAATTCTGCCACCTTCCCCCTTTCACTCCCCATTTAGTCAGTCCTTACTGGGACCTACATCTGGGAAGAGATACTTTCAGGGGACCATTTCCTAGGAAAGTGGGCTGTAAAGACTACATGTGTTGGAATGTTATTATTAGATAATGATGGATTTCTATCTTTACTGTTTTCCGTCAATGTCCTCTACTACTTAAGCTACAAAATTGGATAATTTCCCCTTATAAAACTTCTGATGTTTTTCATGGGTTAAAAATGGTGGGTTCTTCAAGGCAAGGTAAACCAAGGCATGTCTTTCTATGGCATGACCTTCGAGGCACAGTATTTTGGCCCATACACTGGCACCCATCATAGTTTAGAATGTGATGAGGAAGTAGGGACGAGGGCAGGCCTCCCTCTTACAGGGGTCTATATCAGTGGTGGTGGTCATAGAGTTTTTGTTTGGGGGATGCCTTGGGTCATTTTGACACCAGGAACCTCTGACATCCTGCATGGGATGCCACCTGGGAGTCAGGAAGATTTTCTAGGTAATGGACCATCTCTTCTGTTCAGTTCCCAAGAACTCTCCCTTGGGGTGCATTTTAACCTGTTGGAAACAATTCAGATTGTAAAGATTAGGAAAGGATTCATTTCTTGTAGCACTGCATGGCCTCAGTGGGTTTTATCAGTTTGATCTTTTCAGTAAGAAGAAGCAAATGGACCTAGGTACCTTTATTGCTAGTTCCTAGGCTTTCATTGTTCTACACCAGGACCCCAACCTAAGGGCCTCCTGCAGAATGTGTTTGCCTGAATGTGTTGTGTCATCTTGTAAACCCCACCTCTGACATGTTGGCTAAATAGGTCTCCTCTGAGTAAATCCAGGTTACTGGAGGATTTAACAAAGGCCATCACAGACAAAGGGGACTCTACTCTCTCTTCTCTCTCACTGTTCTTAATAGATGTGGGGGATTCTCCCTCACTCATTTCCCAGGTTAAGGCTATAACTGGAGCCAACTGTCTTTAGTCTACCTCTGGACAGGGACTTTAAGGAATAGTCCCAAGCAGCTGCCAAAACTCCTTTTGTTTCAGGGAAATTCCCTGTCTTCTTTGGCCTGACACAGACTGCCTATTTCCCCTTGTTGGAAGGAACACATGGCATTTATTCCTTTTTTGGAGCCAATGAACTCTAGAACCAGGAAACTTTTCTCTGCTTCCTGGTAGCACTTTGCCTCTTCTGTTTCTTCCTCCCCCTTCATCTGTTTCTGCACCACCTTGAATGTGGCTTGCATAATTGGCTTTTAGGCTATCCTTGGTGCCTCAGGCAACGTGGCTCCTTCTCCCTTTACCGTCAAGGAGCCAGAATACCACCCTCTGGACCTAACACCACCCACTCTAGAATTCCCCACCAGTGTCTCAGGTAAAAACTGACAATGGGGAAGATCCAGCTGGAACATAATTCAGCATTTAAACTAGGTTAAGTTTGTTGGTTTAATTAAGATAGACATACCTTTAAGGTTATCAGCATTAAATGTAAAACATTTTATCGAGGTTTACTAAAGGTTAAATAAGCTCATGTTACCTCTGTTGCAATTTGTTAGCTAAAAGATGACTAAAATGATGGTTAATTGTCAGTCTTATCAAAGTTTTCATGGAAGTTAACATAGCTTTCAAAGGCTTTGGTAACCTGAAACTTTAAAGTTTTGCTTGGATGATAAATGGGGTTAAATTCATTGGACATCTAGGTCTTTTCCAAGTAGGTTAAAGTGCTAAATCATTGATAACTGGACATAGGTTTGTGCTTTTTTACTTCTTATTGCAAAGAAACTAAGGATATTTAAATCTGTTAATAAACATGCTTTGTGCTTAACCAGTTCATAAATTTGCCATCTAAAGAATTTTGGTGTAGCAGTTCACAATTGGTTACTACTTAGTCTTTACTGGAGATTAAGGTTTCTAAAAAATGCAAAATTCTACTAAATGTAAGACTGATGGAAATAAGGGGAGTAACTCTGTATGTGGAAAAGTAGGAGATATGTAAGAAAGATAAGGAATGGGAATGCATTCTTGTTCAAAGTAAAAGAAGGTAATTTTGTCCTAAATGAGACTGGCCATTTAGAAAGAAATGGCTTGGGACAAAATCTAAATGCAAAAGAAAGTTGTAGGTTTGTGAAGGGGAAATCTTCGGATAGCAATTTTAGGTGTGGTCAGCATGGACTAAGATTAAAATAAAGAGATTTTAAAGGTATAGTGGTATAAGATTGAAATTTTATATATATATACATACCCAGAGATGTACACATACAATGAAATATTATCCAACCATAAAAAAGATGTAGTGTTGCTATTTGCAACAACATGTATTATGCTGAGTGAAATAAGACTGAAAAAGACAAATACCACATGATTTTGCTCAGATATGGAACCTAAAACACAAAACAAAGGAATAAACAAAAAAAGCAGAATTAGACTTATAAATACAGAGAAAAAAACCAATGGTTGCCAGAGGGAAGGGATGGGGGCATGGGCAAAATGGGTGAAGGAGAATGGGAGATCCAGGCTTCCAGTTGTGGAATAAATAAATCATGGGAATAAAAGGTACAACATAGGGAATATAGTTAATTATATTGTAATAACATTGTGTGGTGACAGTGTAGCTATACTTGTGATGAGCATAAAATAACATATGGACAAATTGAAATCACTATGTATGATAGATACCTGAAACTAATGTAACATTGTGTGCCAACCATACTCAAATTAAGAAAAAAAAATAAAAATTCTGTTGTTTAAGCCACACAGCTTATAGCAGCCCTAGCAGAATAATTCAGGTAGAAAAGCATCTGGACCTCAAAAAGGGACTAGAATCAATAAATAGAAAGCTGCCAAATAAAAAATTAAATAAAAAAATAAAAGTCATCAAATCTGTTAAAAAAAAAAGAAAGCTGCCATAAATGTAAGGAATATGGTCTATTGCTTCGTTCTCTTTCTCTATACAGACACTTTCTCTTATAGAAGGCTTTGTTTCTATGCCCATGTGGCAAAATATTGTTGCCCTACAACTCTCAAATTTAGAACCATATAAAAAGATTGACTTACAATTTTTGAATCTTAGTTTTAAATCTCCAGGAGAAAATGTGATTAGCTTAAATTGATTCATATGTCTGCTTCTTGCCAAGGAGTTCTAAATCAGTGCAGGGAGGGTAGTGACACATAGTGCAAACATGATTGTCAGGGGCCTATTCCTTTGGTCCTCTGTTATTACTACATTTTTTGTCATTTCTAGCTCTTCCACTGATTCTCTTATTTTATCGCAAAAGTTTTAAAAGAGATAACTAAAGATGTTTTATCTAACATTTTAAGGTATTCTGTACGTGGAGGTATTTTTCTGTTCATTTAGTTCACTTTATTGCCAGCAACATATATTATAGACTATATGTTTGGAACATGCTAAGTGAGTTCAGTTTTCTGTACCAGGAGGCTTTTCTCTTCACATATAGTCCACCATATTGCCAGAATCATATAGAGTATTATATCGTGTTTATGTATAATATTATATATATGATAAACATATTATGTTTATATTAGAATAGATCAGTTGATAGATATATAATATATACAATAAAGGCATAGATCCTTCAGTTTGTGTTTAGTGGGCTGAAGGAGACAATAAGGGGAGGACAAAAATGTAAGAATGCTATCAATAAAGAAACAAAGAGCCAAATGATTCTATTGTAAAGTTGTATCTATATCATTCATACAGTCTAGGATAAAAGATGGACAGGTAAACCGTTTTAACCATTTAGCAGATGGTTAAATAGCACTCAGATATAGGGGGAGGCATTGAATTTTTCTTTAAATAGAAAGCAAACATTTATTTATTTGTTTTTAAAGATTTTCTTTATTTATTTGACAGAGAGAGATCACAAGTAGGCAGAGAACATGCAGAGAGAGAGGCTCCCTGCTGGGCAGAGAGCCCGATGAGGGCCTCGATCCCAGGACCTTGAGATCATGACCTGAGCTGAAGGCAGAGGCTTAACCCACTGAGCCACCCAGGCACCCTAAACATTTATTTTTAAGAATTTCTATTTTTTTTTAAGAATTTCTATTTCCAGAGAGACATTTGCACAGCATCCCCAGCATCTTAATCTTAGTAAAAGGCTTTTTATAAGTCATTTCTAGGACTCTAAAATAATGCTCCTTTTTATAGTTTGACAGCTTGGCATTAAAAACAGAGCTGAGGGATGCCTGGGAGGCTCAGTCAGTTAAGCGGCTGCCTTTGGCTCAGGTCATGATCCCAGGGTCCAGGGATTGAGTCCCACATCTGGCTCCTTTCTCAATGGGGAGCCTTCTTCTCTCTCTCCCTCTGACTGCTTCTCTGCCTGCTTGTGATCTTTCTCTCTTTGACAAATAAATAAATAAATAAATCTTAAAAACAAAACAAAACAAAAAACAGCTGAATGCTGCCCTTCATGGTGCAGTATGAAAAAGGAGCATGGATTCTCTTTCTTTTCTATTTTCAACAGCTCTTTTACTCTTCAAGCAGGAACTGTTTGAGGCTCAGACTGTGTAGTTATGTTTGTCCATCCTCCTGTTTGACAACTTTCCTCCCCTTTTCATTATTTTAATTTCAAAGTGCATGAGAGTTAGATTTTCAGATTTTCATCTCTCCATGTGAGGAACAAAACTGCATATTTAACCAGTTTGTTTTTTCAAATGGAGGCTAGTCAAGAATTTTAAACCAAACTAAATGAAAACAAAACATCAAATAAGCACATTAACTAACTGTGATTATTGTTTAGTTAAAATTATCTTTTCTTCCATTTCTTTCCATGTGGAAAAACTAGCCCTAATCATATATTTACATGATATATATATGTATGTGTGTATATATGTATATATATACATTATATTTACAAGATAATATATATGTAGTGTACATACATATATGATATATTTACATGATATATGCACACATATGATATATACACATATATCAAGTAAATATACACACATGTAAGTCAGATGTGTGTATATGTACTATTTGATGAGAGTACTCTTAAAAATACTTTAGATCTTTATTTTTTGTTTAATGTAAAAAGCACTGATCAATAATGATTTTAATTACTACCCATCCCCATGAGGGTAAAGTAAAAATTCTGGCTCTTTCTCCAATGGCACTTATCATGGGAATATTTTTTTCTACTTCTTTCTCCACTGTATTCATAAAAATAAGTTAAATGTCCTATCCTATGAGAATCTTCCAGATTTATATTCTACTTCAGTTGTCAGGTGCTATGTCATCAAAACAGAGTCAAGAAATGTTTACTAGGTGTGACTCACTTGTGAATGGTATGGCACTCTTGGGACCAAAGAAGAAGTGAGTACAAATATTTTGAAATGGAATTTGTAGGCTAAAATTTGGTACTAATTTCACTGACATTCATTGCTCTTAGCTACATATGTTACTGAAGGGACCTTTTGATCTCATACAAGATCTTGAGATATCTGACATTGAAGCATCTTTATGCCTTGAGCAAATTGTAAAGGATTAAGTGGACATTAAAGTAAGAACTAACCCTCTGAGATGGAATGAGTGCTCTTCAATGATAAGTAATGTGTTTGTTTAGTCCTTCCAGTTACACTTGACAATGTTGCTCTATTTTTTCATTTAATTTTTTTTCATTCACATAATTTATTCTTACAACAAATATTTACTGAGGGCCTATTTCATGCTAGGTCTTGTGTTAGACACCAAAATCCAGTAGTCAGCAAGAATATGTAGCTACTGCCTTAGTTACCCTTTTTTTCCTGACATAATAGCTTCTTGGTATAAATCTTAGTTACAGTCAATATCTTTTTGTGGTAGAAGGTAAATCTTTTGTAAAAGGAAAATGTGTCTACTTTTAAACATAAAATCTCTTCTCTCTTCCTCTCACTCTAGTTCTCTAACAGTATGGTCCAGGTACATCTTAACTTTCTCCCATAAGAGTATGAGCTGAGCAGAGGCCATTTTTGGATGTGGATCCCATCTCTGAAATTACCCATTTTCAGAACCAATTCATCAGCCCTGAAAGTTCCTACTAGAACGTGACAATTATGTCACTTGCACAAGCGAAATGAGGCTGTGGGTAGAGATATATGGGCTATAGGAAAAGGATTTTAGGGTCATTGACAGACATCAGTTTCTATCCATTAGAAAGTATAGCCACAAATGCTTGAGAAATAGTGGATTTAACCTGAGATAGGAAGTTATTCATATGTCTGCGATCTACACCTTTCTGGAGGTGTTACTGAAGCCATAACACATACAGTGTTATTCCAATCTATACCCAGTATGTAAGAGTACTAGGGTTTCTTTTTAAATTAATTTTAGTTTTCTTTCTCAGTGACCCATAATTCATTGTTTATGCACCACACCCAGTGCTAGTTGTTTATGCATCGCACCCATGCAATAGTGCTAATTTTATTAATTTTATTCTTCACTTCACAGATACGAACTATACATCAAAATTTCAAAAATAAATAATTGCATCTTGCCAATGATTATATCTTATTTGGCTATTAGAAGTAACTGTAAAGAGATTGTTATTTTTATCTTAAAGGTGAAAAGGTTGAAGTTTAGAGAGGTTATACTCTTTGAAAAATCAAGAAACACATAGAAAAATAGATACTAGCTAGGACTATAATCCAGGCAATCTGCCTCAGAAGCCTATTATGTGGCAAGAACTATGTTAGATTCTGGGGTTGTTGTAATGACCTGTCCTCTTCAAGTTCATTGACTAATATGGAAGACACATTTTTCAGATATTGTAAGAAATAGATGTGAAATTACCAATGTGATGAGTGTTATAAAGGAGGGACATATGGTCAAAGAGATTCTATAATATGGAGATTGGCTTATTCTAGGTGATTATGGAAGGTTTCCCTGAGCAAGTGATGCTTAAAACTAATTGATAAGTTGAGTTGGCATTAATTAGATATGAGAAAAAAAATACAGACATTTCATGGAGACAGAATAGTATGTGCAAAGACACTAAGTTGGGGGAAGAATAGTAAGTATGAAAGATCCAACTAAGATTGGTGTGGTTAGAGCATAGTGGTGGCAAGGGAGCAGTGGGTGTGTTGATGGAAAAAAAGTAGTCCCAGAATAAAAGACAGTGGAGTAAGTAGAATAATAAGAAATCCTAGAATGGAGAAGTAGTTCCAGGGTGGCCCATTAAAGGGCTTAGACTGGCTACATTAATGAATTAGTTTGCATCCTAATGGCACCAGAAAATCTTTGGAGAGTTACAAGTATGGGTCAGTTGAGACAGTGTGATTACATTTTCATTCTGAAAAGACTATCCTGGCTGTACTATTAAAATATTATGGGATGCAGGTAGATACATGCACATGTACAGTACTGAGGAAAGAGTTATATTTGTCAAGATGGAAAATGATATTGGTTTGAACCAGGCTAGAGGAAAGAAGTGCACATATTTAGAAAATATTTAGGAAGTAAAACTGGCAAGTCAGGGGTGGATTGGATATGAAGAATAAGGGAGATGAATGTATTTTCAGGGGACATGATCAGATTTATATTGTAAAAAGGTGATTTCTTCTTGCCATTTGCAACAATGTGGATGGAACTAGAGGGTATTACGTTAAGCAAAATAAGTCAGTCAGAGAAAGACAATTATCCTATGATCTCACTGATATGTTGAATTTGACAAAGACAGAGTATCATAGGGGAAAGGAGGGAAAAATGAAACAAGACAAAACCAGAGAGGGAGACAAAGCATAAGAGACTCTTTTTTTTTTTTTAAGATTTTATTCATTTGACAGAGAACACAAGTAGGCAGAGAGAGAGGAGGAGGAAGCAGGCTCCCTGCTGAGCAGAGAGCCTGATGCGGGGCTCTATCCCAGGATCCTGGGATCATGACCTGAGCCAAAGGCAGAGGCTTTAACCCACTGAGCCACCCAGGTGCCCCATAAGAGACTCAATCTCAAGAAACAAACTGAGGTTGCTGGGGGGGGAAGGAATGGGAGGGATGAGGTGGCTGGGTGATGGACACTGGGGAGGATATATGCTGTGGTGAATGCTGTGAATTGTGTATGACTGTTGAATCACAGATTGTACCCCTGATACAAACAATACATTATATGTTAATAAAGAAAGAAAAAGGTGATTTCTGAGTCAGTAATCCTTCTTTTTCATCATGGTGACTCTATTATAATTTCAAAAGTCTTAACTGGAGAGCTAAGAGAAACCCCAGAGAGTTTTAATCTTATTTCAATCCAAATAAATTATTTTTTAATTTACTCCTTTTTTTGTTTTGTTCAATTAGCCAACATATAGTATATCATATTTTTTAGGTAGTGTTCAAAGATTAATTAGTTGGCTATGACACACAGTGTTCTTCACCACACATGCCCTCCTTAATACCCATCACTTGGTTTCCCCATCGCTCCACCTCCCTCCATGCTGTAACCCTCAGTTTGGTTCCTGGAATCCAGAGTCTCTGATAGTTTGTCTCCCTCTCTGATGTCTTCCCATACAGTTTTCCATCCCTTCCCTTGTGGTCCTCCACACTAGTCCTTATGTTCCTCATATGAAGAAAACCATGAGTTGGTTGTCTTTCACTGCTTGACTTATTTCACTTAGGATGATCCCCTCCAGTACCATCCATGTTGCTGTAAATTGTGGCTATTCATCCTTTCCAATGGCTGAGTAATATTCCATTTTATATATGAACCACATGTCCTTTATCCATTCTGTTGCAGGGCCTTCCTGTCTACTTCTATAGTTTGGTCATTGTGAACATTGCTGCTATGAGCATTGGGGTGCAGGTGCCCCTTCTTTTCACTACATCTGTATTTTTGTGGTAAATACTTAGTAGTGCAATTTCCAGGTCATAGGGTAGCTCTATTTTTAACATCTTGAGGAAACCACATACTGTTTTCCAGAGTGCCTGTACCAGCTTGCATTCCCACCAACAGTGTAAGAGGATTGCCTTTTATCCACATTCTCGCTAAAATTTGTTGTTTCCTATATTGTTAATTTTTGTCATTCTAACTGGTGTAAGGCTGTAGCTCATTGTGGTTTTGATTTGTATTTCCCTGATAGCTAGTGATGTTGAACATTTTTTCATGTGTCTGTTACCCATTTATATGTCTTCTTTGGAGAAGTTCTTGTTCATGTCTTCTGCCCACTTATTGACTTGACTATTTGTTTCTTGGGTGTTAAGTTTGAGAAGTTCATTATAGATCTTGGATACCAGCTCTTTTATCTGTAGCATCATTTGCCAATATCTTCTCCCATTCCATGATTTGCCTCTTAGTTTTGTTGACTGTTTCCTTTGCTGTGAAAAAGCTTTTTATCTTGATGAAGTCCCAAAATTGCATTTTTCTTTTGTTTCTCTTACCTTTGGAGACATGTCTAGCAAGAAGTTGCTGTGGCCAAGGTCAAAGAGGTTGCTGCCTGTGTTCTCTAGAATTTTGATGGATTTCTGTCTCACATTGAAGTCTTTCATCCGTTTTGAGTTTATGTTTGTGTATGGTGTAAGAGAGTGATCCAGTTTCAGTCTTGTGCATGTGGCTGTCCAATGTTCCCAGCACCATTTGTTGAAGAGACTTTTTTTCCATTGGATAATCTTTCCTGATTTGTTGGAGATTAGTTGACCATAGAGTTGAGGGTTCATTTCTGGGGTCTCTACTGTGTTCCATTGATCTACGTGTCTGTTTTTGTGCTAATACCATGATGTCTTGATGATCACACTTTGGGATAGAGTTTGAAGTCAGGCATTGTGATGCCCCCAGGTTTGGTTTTCTTTTTCAACATTTCCCTGGTGATGTAGGGTCTTTCATGGTTCCATACAAATTTTAGGATTGTTTGTTCCAGCTCTCTGAGAAATGTCAGTGCTATTTTGATAGGGTTTGCATTGAATATGTGGATTGCTCTGGGTAGCACAGACATTTTCACATTTATTCTTCTAATCCACGAGTGTGGGATGCTGTTCCATCTTTTTGTGTTTTCTTCAATTACTTTCATATGTGTTCTATAGTTTCTAGACTACGGACACTTTACCTCTTTGGATAGGCTTATTCCTAAATATCTTATGGTTTTTGATGCTATTGTAAGTGGAATCAATTTCTTAGTTTATCTTGCCTCAATCACATTGGTAGTATATAAAAATGCAACTGATTTCTGTGCATTGATTTTTTATCTTGCCACATTGCTGACTTGCTGTATGAGTTCTAGTAATTTGGGGATGGAATCTTTTAGGTTTTCCACATAAAGTATCATGTTATCTGTGAGGAGAGAGTTTGACTTCTTCTTTGTCAATTTGAATGCCTTTTTTTTTCTTTTTGTTGTCTGATTGCTGAGGCTAGGACTTCTAGTATTATGTTGAACAAAAGTGGTGAGAATGGGCATCTCTGTTGTGTTCCTGACCTTAAGGGAAAAGCTCTCAGTTTTTCCCCATTGAGAATGATATTCGCTGTGGGCTTTTCAGAGCTGTCTGTTATGATACTGAGGTATAGTCAGTCCCTCTATTCCTACATTTGAAGAGTTTTAATCAAAAAAGGATATTGTATTTTGTCCAATGCTTTTTATGCATCAATTAAGAGGATCATATTGTTCTTGTGTCTTTTGTTAATGTGATGTATCACATTGTTTGATTTGTGAATGTTGAACCACCCTTGCATTCCAGGAATAAATCCCACCTGGTCATGATGGATAATCTTTTTAATATGCTGTTGGAGTCTATTGGCTATGATCTTGTTAAATATTTTGGCATCCGTGTTCATCATGGATATTTGTCTGTAATTCTCCTCTTTGGTTTTGGGATCAGGGTAATGCTGGCCTCATAGAATGAGTTTGGAACTTTTCCTTCCATTTATATTTTTTGAAACATCTTCAGTAAAATAGGTATGATTTCTTTTTAAGTGTTTGGTAGAATTCTCCTGGGAAGCCATCTGGCCCTGGACTCCTATTTTTTGGGAGGCTTTTGATTACAGCCTCAATTTCCTTGCTGGTTGTTGGTCTGTTCAGATTGTCTATTTCTTCCTCTTCCAGTTTTGGTATTTTATAATACCAATGGAATGGAATGCATCCATTTCTTCCAGATTATTCCCTGGCATCTTTCTGCTTCTCTTTAGATGGTCAGAGCAGATATGGCCTTGTAGTAATCTCTGGCCCAGAGACACAGTATCGCAGTTCCCCCCTCAACAATTCCTCCAGTTCAAACTGTCTCCACCCTGTGTGTACCAAACTCCACAGACTCGCACAATTCGTGTACACTGCACCTCTCCTGGGGACATTACAGAGACCCATGAGTGTCTCTGCACTTTGTGACTTTGTAGTTGCTAGCAGTCGTGGGCTTGCACTTGCACCCTCTTCAACAGCTTACAGTTCATGCTGGGTACTGCCTTGGTGTCCCTTCAAGGGTCACAACACCCTGAGAGCTGTTACCCATTTGTGGGCACAGGCTCTCTGTGTGCCAAACCACTGAATCCCAAGGCTCCCACCAGCTGCCCTTTTCCCAGGTGAGTAATGGGGACCTGCAAACGTTTCTGTGCTTTGTGGTTCTGCAACTGCTAGTGGCTGTGGGCTTGCACATGCACCCTCTTCTGCAGCTCACAGGTCATGCTGAGTGCTGCCCCAGTGTCCTTTTGTGGGCCACATTGCCCTGATAGCTGTCCCTGTCATGGGCAGAAGCTGTTTTATATCTCCCCTAGGATGTTAAACAGCCTGAACCTTCTAGTTCTTTTCAGTGTGGTCAGGCAGAGGGCAGTATTCCTACTGGCTTGGCTCATGATTTATGTTGTCTGGAGCTGAGAGTCCCCTCTGGGCTCACTGACCATAACCAGTCTCCCCACTCCACTGCTTGAGCACTCTATTGGTTCAGGCTCCTCTGTTCTTTCTGAGTCTTTTGGAATCCCGAGACCACAGTGAACCACCTAGAATTCTGCCCTATTTATCCCCTTTGCTCTTTTCATTAAGGGGTGTCTCTCACTAGAGCAGAATTCCAAGGGTCCCGGTTTTTTGCTCTGGTCTTATATCACTTTCTGGTGGCTAGCTTATGAAGGTTCCTTCCCCCTCCATTTATTTTCCAATATTTTCCCTGAAGATTCAAGTTTCCACACCTCTTATCCTGCAAAAAGTAGTAATTTTTCTGCTCACGGATATTCAGATAAATCTTCTTACATCTCAAGTTGGATTCATGTGTGTTCAGAATGGTTTGTTAGATATCCATCTAAATTCGAGGGACCAGATGAAATGAGGTCCCCTACTCTGCTACCATCTTGCCCCCTCCCC
The DNA here is from genome assembly GCF_010015895.1 of Lontra canadensis. Taxonomy (NCBI): domain Eukaryota; kingdom Metazoa; phylum Chordata; class Mammalia; order Carnivora; family Mustelidae; genus Lontra; species Lontra canadensis. The sequence goes on from NW_022631794.1 coordinate 26,208, forward strand.
AATAAATCTTATTTCTATTCTAAGCCCTTATAAAAAGACAGAGAGGTTATGTCAAGTCAGATGCCCAAAAGTGGCAGAACAAGGATTGGGTCCATATTCTACAACCTTCAAACACAATGGTGGCTCATTCCAATATGGGGAGTCCTTGTGTTCCTATTTTATAGTAGTTGGTGTGAATCTGAGATTGGGAGAAAAGCTGATCTTAGAGGTAGTAAGCAAGATGATTATGAGAGATTCTTGGGCAGAAGAGATAAGTGATTGAAATTCGATTAAACATTAGAGTTGATAAATTAGGGTAAAGATTAATATGTTTGGAATATGTGCCATTGTTGAAGTGATTGATAAGTGTACTGTAACCACCTCCTACAGCTAACTACTTACATTAAATTAAAAAAAAATGACCAATTTGTTTATAGACCTGGTTTGTACCAATGTGCACCACTCTTCAGTGACTACCACCAATGAATTTGAAGTCAATGGGAATTTACTTATTTCTTTTCAAAACAATTTCAGTGCTTTTTGACTGCAGAGAAGAATACATTCTGATATAGGTACTGTGCGCATTATTTTCACATTTTATTTGTTTTCTTTCAATATTATTGAGAAAAAATCCTGACAGACATTACTGTGTAAGTTTAAGTTGTACAGCAGGATGGTTTGATTTACACACATTTTGGAAGGATTACCACGATAGGTTTAAGTAATACCCATTTTCTCATATTGAGACAATAAAAAGAAAAGAGGAAAAGAATAAAGGGAAAAATACTCCTTGTGATAAGAACTCTTATAATTTATTCTTTTAACAATTTCCTTATATATCATACAGTAGCATTAGCTATAGTTATCATGTTGTACATTATATCCTTAGTACTTATTTACCTTATAACTGAAATCTTATACAATTTGACCACCTTCCTCTAATCCCCACCCCCACCCCTCCACTTCTGGTAACCACAAGTCTGATTTCTTTTTCTATAGTTTGGGATTTTGTTTTGTTTTGTTTTGTTTTGTTTTGTTTTGTTTAACATCAACATATAAGTGAGGTCATACAGTATTTTTCTTTCTTTGACTTATTTAGCATAATGTATTCAAGGTCCAACTATGTTGTCACAAATGGTAGGACTTCCTCATTTTTTTATAACTGGAATACACACACACATACACACACACACATATATACAATTTCTTTATCCATTTACCTATCAGTGGACACTTAGGATGTCTTGGCTATTGTAAAGAATGCCTGGGTGGCTCAGTTGGTTAAGCAGCTGCCTTCGGCTCAGGTCATGATCCCAGCATACTGGGATCGAGTCCCACATCGGGCTCCTTGCTCGGCAGGGAGCCTGCTTCTCCCTCTGCCTCTGCCTGCCATTCTGTCTGCCTGTGCTCTCTCTCTCTCCCTCTCTCTCTGACAAATAAATAAAATCTTAAAAAAAAAGAAAAAAAAAAGAATGATGCTTATGAACAGGGGGTGTGGGTATCTTTTCAAGTTAGTGTTTTTGTTATCTTTGGATGTATTCTCAGATATGGATTTTCTGGATCATATGATAGTTCTATTTTTAATTTTTTGAGGATCCTCCATACTGTTTTCCTTAATGACTGTACCAATTTACAATCCCACCAGCAGTGTATAAGAGTTCCCTTTTTTCCACATCTATGCCAGCATTTGTTATATATATATATATATATATATATATATATATATATATATAT
>NW_022631795.1:0-27907 GCF_010015895.1 Lontra canadensis
GCCATCACCCATGGGAAAATAGGATCCCTACTCCTTTACACCTCCCCTCTCTCTCTGTCCCTTTCTGCCGGGTGGTCCTCTTCCTTCATTCCCTACCCCCTACCATCCCCCACAACACCCAACACACACCCAGTTCCACTGCCCCCTCACCCCCACCCAATACATACACTCCCCCACCCAGTTCCACTCTTTTCGGTCCAGCAGGGAAGCCCGCCCTGGTTGCCCCAGGCAGAGTTAATTGCTCCTTCCCCCCAGGAAGCCTGGCCGGTCTTTTATCTGCAACCAAGCACAGGGTCTAGCTCATCCTAGATGGCAATAAAGGCAATAAATACGGAAAGAAGAGAGGAGGATCAGAAGGGAGGGGGTTGGGCCTGAGGTTTAAGGATTCATCAAAGGAACGCCTGCCCACTCTATGCCTAGACTGTGACATTCCCTCCAGAAAGGGAGAAGGTGGCCGAGAAGAGGATGGGGGAGGGCACATCCTTTCTCCTTCCAGTGTCTCCATGCCTCACCCTCTGTACTGGGTGACACCTTAATGGTGGCCATCAGCAACCCAGCTCCGCTGGCAGGGGCCTGCTGGGACAGAGTGGTTATCGGAGACTGGGACACAGACTCACCCTCAGCTTTGCTAAGCGTAGCCGGGCAGTGGGTCTCCTTGAGGAAAGTCTCTTCCTTCTGTGTGACAGACTGGACCAGACGACCTTGAAGTCCTTCCAAAGGCAGTCTTAGAATGCAGAAATTCTGAGACTTTCTGATCTTCCTAGAATCCGTGGCATAAAGCTGCTGTCCAGTATGGTAGCTAGGGAGCATTTGATCTGTGGCTATTCCAAATTATGCTGTAAATATAAAATACACATCCGATTTCAGATTTAATATGAAAACGGGATATAGCTCATTAATTTTTATATTGATTATATGATGCAATGATATAATTTCAGATCTATTGGGTTAAATAAAATTTGTTATTAAAATTAATTTCACTTGGGGCGTCTGGGTGGCTCAGTCATTGCGCATCTGACTTTGGCTCTGGTCATGGTCCCGGAGTCCTGGGTTCAAGCCCCGCATTGGGCTCCCTGCTTGGTGGGAAGCCTGCTTCTCCCTCTCCCACTTGCCCTGCTTGTGTTCCCTCTCTCGCCGTGTCTCTCTCTGTCAAATAAATAAAATCATTAAAAAAAAATTAATTTCACTTGTTTCTTTTTACTTTTTTTTTTTTTTAAGTGACTATGGGACCATTTACAATCTCATGTGACTCACATTCTGTTTCTATTACACACCCCTGGCTGAAGAGCTGGTGGTCACCAGCTAAGCCAAGATTTCTCTCTCCGGCACCAGTCAGCTCTGGGTGTGGCGAGGTCTCTTTCCAGGAGGGAAAAACCAGACCCTGAATGATAACCTTATGAGAAAGCATTGCTTCCTCCCCCAGCATGAAGGCACCCCACGACAAGTCTCCTCTTTCCCCTTGAGCAGCTGGTTTCTGAGGAATTAGAGAGCAGAGCCCATCCCCCAATGTGGTGCTCCCTCTGCAATAAAGACATGGCTGGGAAATTCCTTTCCAGGCTGCCTTCCAACCCAGCAGGAGCCAGGCCGGCCCACCCAGAGGAAACCCCTAGCTACTCCTTGACCCAACCCTGCCCCCGGAGTCTGAGTCAGGCTAGGGGCACCCCCTCCTCCCATAGCCTCCAGCCAGAACAGCATCAGGTTTGGCCACAGAAGGAGCACAGGGCTGTCCCCGCCCCCGCCCCCCAGGGAATTTATGCACCAGAGTCCAGGAGACAGGTCACACCCACAGTAAGTGGAGATGATCGCCCAGCAGTCCCCGTGGGCTAGGAAACAGCGGAGGTTAAGCGAGATTTGGGCAGACGTGGGCCTGGTTTCTCCACACCCCAACCCCAGCACTCTTCCTCGTCATTTGAGAAGGAAATAAAGACTAGGACGTTATGGACAGTAGTTGATAGTGAAACCATAGCACACCTTCAGACAGAAGTTTAAACCCCAGTTTGGCCGGCTGCGTGCTGTGTGACCTCAAGCATTCACTTCCCTGCGTCCTTGGTCCCCACCTCTGCAGGAGGATGGCACTTGGTACTACCCTCATGCTGCCTTAAGTGTTGCCAAGGGGACTGAGGGTTATTATAAGAATTCAGTGAGGTGATGGAAGCACATTCCTGACAGAGGGAGGGCTCACCAAATGTCGCTGATATTACTACTATTAATAACAACAGAATCCGCCTTCATTCGCATACTTTTTTTTTTTTTTTAGATTTTATTTATTTATTTGAGAGAGGGAGAAGGGAATGGAGAGAGAGAGAGAGAGGGAGCGGCGGAGGGAGGGGGAGAAGCTGGGATCATGACCTGAGCCAAAGGCAGAGGCTTAACTGACTGAGCCACCCAGGCATCCCTACATACTTCTTTTTGTGACTAAAATCAGCCAAGCCAAGGCCGTCACAGGGACTGCTCTGGGGCTCTGAGAACCAATCATTGGAGTGTAATGGGACTGGAAAGGGGTTTTGCAGGATGTCTGGTCTAGTTCTCTGTGACAGTCTGCGCTGGTCACCTCTGGTGGGGGTTGGCTGGTCAGGTCCTTGAAGAGCATGGAAGGGTGGAGAAGGGGACAGGTAGAGGGAGCATGGGATGAGGAGGACCCTTCTTGTGTTCCCCTCCCACACACACCAGACAGCAGGGTCAGAAGGGCCGCTGTGAAGTTCGAGGAAAAGTGGCTGGAGAACCCAGAAACTGTTTTTTTTTTTTTTCTCAATCCCCCAGTTTGTCTGTAAAATAAAAGGACTGGAAGAGTATTGCTTCCATTTTCTTGAATATTCCTACTGAGAACTGGATTTCTAACAATAAGTGGCATTTTTTTAAAGTCCCAGAAATTCCCGATCCTCCAGTAGATAAACTTGTATCAAGAAAATGGTCATCATGTCAGACAAAGGGTTGTGCCCTAATTTTTCTGTCTTCAAATTGGTTTTTAATATATCCTTTTCTTTGCCATGTTTACATACCTTTGTCAGCTGCTCTTCCTTAAGGGGAAACAATGGCTTATTCTAAGATAATTGTCCTTTGGATATTTTGGTATTGAAATGTCCTTCCTCTCATGCAGAATAAAACTGCTGGGAAATGCTTTTGGTCTATTTGGCAGGCTCATTAAGCTATCCTATATGTCCTAAGTTGGTGGGGAAAAAAAAAAAACACAAAAAACAAAAAAACAAAACTGGTCACCTTATACCAATTCCTAAAATTTGGAAGAGGATGGTTTACTGATCCAAAGACCTGGGCTCCACGGATCCAGTCCAGCCGCCTATGCTCTGGGCATCTTCCACGCGTCCAGCCTGAGCCGTACCTTCAGCAATGGACTATAGGGAGCCTCGAAACCATACCCTGGCAAGGAGGGCCCCCAACTTCTGGCAACAAGATTCTCATATTTCTAAGGGCTACATCCCCAGACACCATGACTCTGAAGAAGCTCCTTCCATTGAACTGAAACCTATTTGCTAGTAATGTCTACTCACTGGTCCTAGATTCATTCTCAGAGGTCCTCAGAACCTTCTACTCTGGCTGCCTCTTGACAGCCATTCAGTGATGTGAAGGTCATGTGATGTAGGGACCCTAGCTGCTTCCTTTCTCTGAGCTAAGCACTCCAGTTCCTTCCATGGAGGGCCTCTGCCCTGCTCACCCTTCTACGCACAGGACCCCCGAGGAGCTCAATACAAGAGACAGAGCGGTACAGCTGGCCACACTTCTTTCTGGCTGTATGACCTTGGATAAGTTACTTCAGCAATCTGTGCCTCAGTTGTCCAGTCTCCTTACTTCAGAGCAGAAATCATCACAGCTCCAATGGGATTGTTGGGTGATGAGGATATAAAGTCAGTAAACATGGGTTAAGCCTCAGAACAGCGCATGGCACGTCTTGCACTCAATATTGGTCAGCAACGGTGTGTTTTACAATCCTGCCCTCTCCCCAGTGCCCCATCACCAGGTGACTGGTCCCAGGGGGGCGCTTGACCCAAGCTGGTCTGATGAGTCTTTTCCCAGGAATTTTTAGACCCGAGATGCCCAGAAGGGAGTCAGTTTTTCTCTATTAGCTAAAAGGGCAAGGTATAAAACTCAGCCATGTTTTCTATACCATGAAGAAAATCAGTGTGCTATGAAAGAGGAAGAAAGATAATGCTCGGAAAAAAACAAAGACAAGAGACACAGAAAGGAGATTCTGGTTCCAGTGGCTCTTAAAGATCTGTTCTGTCCCTACACTTCCTGGAACTTCACATTTGTCTCAGTCAGCTCTTTTTTTTTTTTTTAAAGATTTTATTTATTTATTTGACAGAGATAGATCACAAGTAGGCAGAGAGGCAGGCAGAGAGAGAGAGGGAAGCAGGCTCCCTGCTGAGCAGAGAGCCTGATGCGGGACTCGATCCCAGGACCCTGAGATCATGACCTGAGCCGAAGGCAGCGGCTTAACCCACTGAGCCACCCAGGCTCCCCTCAGTCAGCTCTTGCTGTGTAACAACTACCTCAAGACGCAGGGCTTAAGGCAACAATCGTTTATCAGCTCCTGGTTCCATTTCTACACTTCGGCTAAGCTCAGCTGATACCTGCTTCTGTGACTGGTAACTCTTGGGCCTGTTCATGCGTTTGCCACACGTTGGCAGGATGGTCCCAGGATGGCCTGAAGGGGACCTCACCTGATGGAATGTCTGCCCTGTCCCTGGCACTGTGGGAAATACCAGAGTGGAGAAACTTAATGTTACCGAACTCCTACTTTGTGTCAAGCCACTGGTATGAACTTTAGGTATATTATCTCATTTAATCCTCCAGATTACATGGTCAGAAAGGCATTATCAGTCTCATTTTACAGATGGGGAAACTGAGGCTCAGAGAGAAGGAATAACTTTGCATAGGATTTCAAGATCCAGAGAGGCAGAGCTGGAAGGAATTCAAGGCAAGGACTCCTGAGCCTGAGTGTCTGCGGAGCCCACACTTTTGCGCTGCACTCTCTGGCCGGTCCCTCACCCAAGAATAAAACTTGGTACTACCCTCATGCTGCTTTAAGTGTTGCCAAGGGGACTGAGGGACACAACATCCCATAGTGCGAGACTCAACACCATTCATCCAGCGAATGTGCCCCCATACCCATTTTGTGCTGGGCATCACGTGAGGTATAGGGATACGGAAATGACTCACCCCCAGGATGCAGGAGCAGCAGCGTGGAGGAGGAAATGATTAATCATGCCTGGTTTGGCCTCAGCATTGACTGGTTCATCAGCCTGAATTTTAAGGGATGGGTGATGCTGGCGAGAAAATGCAGTTCTGGCAAACCTCCCCCTCCCACAGATGTGCAGGGTCTTGGAGTCCCAGTTACACAACCATCAGAAGTCAAGGTCATCCTCAAGAGGAAGCAGGAGGGTCAAGGTCTCTCAGGCCATCCTTTGCACCTGGCTCTAGAGCTAGGCACAGGATTCTTGTTCATGGGATACCTGTAGCTGCCAAGTCAAAAGTAGCAGCTTCCAAGGTGATATGACACCCTCATCATGTTGTCAGGCAGCTCAGGAATTCCTGAGCCCAAGAGAGTGATTTCTGCCAGTTCAGAGCTGAGCTCCTCAGAGACGCAGCATACACAGACCCAGAGAGAGCCCTGACCCCAGCGGGCAGGCATGAGCCATGGAGAGGCAGGGTGAGAAGGAGAATGAGCCTGACCTGGGACTGAGCCAGACCCTGCTGTGAATCTTAGCCCCGTCGGTGTCTGGCTCTGGTCCCATCAGCTGGTGATGCAACCTTCCTGACACTCTCCTCATCACCTGTAAAATGGGGATTAAATTCTGCATCTTTGCCAACACTTCCTTGTCTTGCTAGCTAGCTGATGCAACATCACGTCTGTGTCAGGAGGACACCAGGGCAGTCCTGGAACTCCAGGGCAGAGGGTCACAGGAGCCTGGCGCTATGCCCACAAAGCCATCTGGAATTCAGGCAGGACTCCCTCTCCATCTCCCCTCATCTCTTCTCCCTCCATGTTGGCTTCATTCTTCTCCTTCTGCAGATGGGCTCTCTCCACTGACCTGGTGCCTGTGACAAAAGCTTGCTGCTCACAGAGCTTACACGCAGGTTCATGCGCAACAGTCCGAGCATCGCCCAGTCGGGCTTCCATCTTTCAGTCCTAATTACAAACACCTGGGAGGAAGAATCCAGCCCAGCTTGGGCTAAGGTCTGCTGTGGTCTGTGACACAAGGAGCAACATCCAGGAAACGTGCGTCATGGAGCATTAGTGGGGATTACCACAGGTAAGTGAGGAACGGGCACGTCTCAGAGAAGGAGTGTCACCATGAGCTGGGCAGAGCCCCCCTGAGTTATTATGAGGATTAAATAAGACAATGAACGTCAGTCTTGGCAACTAATGGGCATGCACTTCAAGGGAGGGTCTTGGGTCAGGTTCTCTAGAAGCACAGGTCTGGGGAGAGAGAGGCAAGCAAGAGAAAGCCTGGAAAGGATTCAGTCCCCACCTAGCCCTCAGGGAGCTCTGGAGCGCCAGTCACCCCACAGAGTCAGTCTCAAATTGAGCAAGGGGATGAGTCTTTTGTGCCCCTCACCAGTCTATCCCCAGGACTGGCAGGGGCTGGGATGGGCAAAGAGGAGGCTTCCATTTGGTTGAGGGCAATCTGCAGGAGAAGGAGGCAGCTGTGAATGGAAACAACATCTGGGCAGCTGGGAGGCGGGGCACCAGTCGGAAAGGGGCTCCAGGCGGGGCCCCAACAGCATCCACTATGGGGAGCCTCTCCCAAACACATGGGTACTAGTTGACTCCTGCCTTTATCTCTCTTTTATGTGTTAAGAGTAATATGAAATAATATCCTTATTTTTGTGCTTTTTATATAATATATGGTTTTTCCTATACTATATATTACTATATCTAATGCATACAAACAGACCTATTACTATATAGACTGAACATGCAAAAATGTAAGTGTAATAAGTTCTATGGGGGATTTTTAAGGACTACGTGTGACTTTTGCCTTACATGCTTGTTTTAAAACTTAATGCCGCGCCCTTATCTGACTCCACTAGAAGTGGTTGAACACCTACTCTGTCGCTCCCTAGGCTCCCTCTCTCACGGGATCATGGGGTTCTGGTCCTAATGGGGGTACCAACGAGAGCCTCCTGACTCCAGCGGCTTCCTATCCCACTTGAAACACATCTAACCCCTTGACTCAGCTCCACAGCACCTTCACGACCTCACCCTTGCCTACCCATCTCATCATTGACCCTCAGCTCACCATCCTCCTGCTTGAGGGCTTTTGTTCAGTTCCTCAAACCCTCCGCCTTTTTTCTCCTTGAGCCTTTGCACGTGTTGCTTCTTTGCCCAGAATGTCTTCCCTCTGTTCTTTGCAGGGTTGACTCCTCTTCTCTATCAAGTTCAATTTAATGTCACCTGTCCAAGACGCCAGCCCTGAACCCTCTTTCTAAAGTAAGTTCATATCACTCTGCCTGCTTCTTTCCTTCCTAGCCCTTGACAGTTTGTAATTGTTTGTTTTTTTCACTTGGTTCTTGTCACTAAATTGTAAGCTCCATGATGTCAGAAAGACCTGGCACACAGTAGAGGCTCAGTAAGTATTTGTTGAATGAATGAATGCATGAATGAATGCATGAATTAATGAACCAATGAGTCTGTTGCTAAGGCCCCCCAGTTTGCCTCAAATTCATTCTGTCCTTCCTACTGGCAGGAGATAAAGTTCTAATAGGAGGATCAGCACCTTCTTGCTCAGAACCCTTACATGGCCCCTCCCTACCCAGAGTTGCTGACCATCCCTTGCTTGAGTAAACAAGTGCAGTGTATGAATTAAAAGACCCGGGAGGGGGGGGAAGACCCAGGTTTAGGTCCTGCCCTTGCCCTTGCTAGCTATCCAACATTACCCAAATTGATTCACCTCTCTCTTTCTCAATTACTTTCTGCAAAATGGGTGAAATATCTCCTGCCTTTTCTCCTCCTTGGGTTGCTGAGAGAAGATGTAGAACACTCTTCATGAATGATTTTCATTGTTAGGAACGCTGGCTCTCAAGGACCTTCAGTGTCCAAGCCTGATTGTCCTCTCCAGACACAAATGACCATGATTCTGGCCCCACCCAGCTACCTGGTACTCCTGAAATTCATGCTGCACATTCATGCCTTCATGCTTTCAATCCAAATCTGTACTCTTTCTCCAGAAGCCTCATTTCCCTGCCATCTTCATCTATCCAGATCCTGCCCATCTGGGAAGGCTCATTCCTTCATGACATCTCCGCCACCCGCCCTCCACCCACACATCCCCAGGATGCACTGCATCTTTGACCTCTACGTTGTGCTGGGAATGTCTCCCTCCCTGCAGTCCAAGCTCCTTTCCTGGATCCAGATGGCTAATCCCAACCTCACACCACACTCTGGTACAAACTAGGTCCCGGGCCAGGCAATGGGGCTTTGGAGAGGAAAGAGACCCCATCTCTACCCTAAACATGACCACCATCCAGTGGCATCTGAGGTACCAAAAAGCCCTTGATCACTGATTTGCAGACCAGGAGGGCACAACGTTGTTTAGTTGTATCGTGCGCAGTCTTGCACTAAAGTCAGATACACCTGGCTTTGAACCTTAGGTTGCATGGGACAGAAACCTAACTACAATGGCTTAACTGATTTTTTTTTTTTTCCAAATAGTAAGAAGGCCAAAGTAGGTCTCCCAGAACTGGCTACAGAGGTTCCATGGGACCTGGAGATTCCTCTCTACCATCTTAAGCGTGTGCCATCATTTTTCTTCTCTGTAACAGTTTTTTCACCCATAAAATAGGAATAGTATCTTCCTTGTAGTGTTGTTGTAATTATTAAGTGAACTAATATATATAAAGAGCTTAGCCCAATATCTAACACATACTAAGCACTCTGTATTAGCTATCAACTCATCCTCCTCCACTCCTTCTTCCTCCTCCTCTGTCCTCATGCTGAAAAAAAAATGTCTACTGTCTCTCTAGGCATCACATCCTTATCCCTGGAAGGAAGGGAAGAAGGCATAGAACATAAAGTGAGTGATGGCTGAATCCATTTTTCTTTGAGGTGAAATTCATATAACATAAAATGAAACATTTTATTTATTTTTCATTTATTTTTTTAATTTTTGAGAAAGAGAGAGGGAGTGTGTGTGCAACAGGGAGAGGAGCAAAGGGAGAGGGACAAGCAGACTCTGCGCTGAACACAGAACCCAAGTCAGGGCTTGATCTCCTGTCCTGACTCTGAGATCATGACCTGAACCAAAATCAAGAGTCTGACGCTTAACCTACTGAGCCACCCAGGTGGCGCTAAAATTAACTATTTTATTTTTTATTATTTTTAAAAAATTTAAAAAGATTTTATTTATTTATTTTAGAGAGAGAGAGATGGGGGAGGGGCAGAGGGAGGAACAAAGTCCTCGCCTAGCAAGGAGCACAACACAGAACTTGATCCTAGGACTCCGGGATCATGACCTGAGCCAAAAGCAGACACTTACCTGCTGGAGCCACCCAGGCGTCCCTAAAATGAACTATTTTAAGGTGAACAATTCAGTGGCATTTAGCACGGTCACCGTGTTGTGTAATCACTATCTAATTGTGAAACATTTTTATCAGCCCCAAAGGAATCATTAAGCGGTTCCTCCTATTCTCCCTTCTTCCCAGGCCCTGGCAACCCCTAACCTTGGTCTTGGGTTTGTAGATTGACCTCTTCCGCACAATTGCATCTGTTGGAAAGAGCTTTCCAGGAAGCCCCACCCAATCCCCTCTGCTCACATCTCATTGGCTAGGAATGCGTCTGTATTGGGGCGGGGCTTATTGCTCCCTTCACCAAAGCCAGCCTCCTGCCATTCTACTTTCTGATATTTACTGAGCACCTGCCGACACATTTTCTTGATTCTCACACCCAGGAATTCTTTTCCCATTTCAATTTTTTCCAAAATAAGAATTGTCTTATATTGATAATATCTCATTTTTTAAATAAATGTTTGTTTTTTTATTTATTTGACAGACAGAGATCACAAGGAGGCAGAGAGGCAGGCAGAGAGAGAGAGAGAGAGAGAGGAGGAAGCAGGCTCCCCGCCAAGCAGAGAGCCCGATGTGGGGCTTGATCCCAGGACCCTGGGATCATGACCTGAGCCGAAAGCAGAGGCTTTAACCCACTGAGCCACCCAGGTGCCCCGATAATATCTCATTTTTAATGAAGTATATGTGTCAGGCACTGCTCTAGGTGGTAGGGATAAATCAATAAATAAAACAATGTTCCCTGCCGTGTAGCGCTGACACTCTAGGGGTAGGGAGACAAACAATTAAACATGATAAGTAAATGAATTATTGAATGTGTTAAAAGATGATGAATGCGGGACGCCTGGGTGTCTCAACAGGTTAGGCGTCTGCCTCAGGCTCAGGTCATGATCCCAGACTCTTGGGATCGAATCCCTCATCGGGCTCCTTGCTCAGCGGGAAGCCTACTTCTCCCTCTGCTGCCACTCTCTCCCTCTGATAAATAAATACACAAAATCTAAAAAAAAAAAAAAAAAAAAAGATGATGAATGCTTAGAAAAAATAAAAAGTAGAGCAAAGTAAGGCCCGTTTGGGGATGAACCAGGGACAGGTTGCTATATTCATGTATTATCTACTGCTGTGTAACAAAATTGTCCCCCAAACCGAGTAGCTTTAAACAACAAACATTTATCATCTCAGTTTCTCTGCTTCAGGAAGCCAGTAATGGCGTAGCTGGGTCCTTCTGGCTCCAGGTGTCTGGTGAGGTTGCAAACAAGATGTCCGCTGGGGCTGCCGACATCTAAAACCTTGGCTGTCACTGGAGGCTCGGCTTTGGAGGGAGCTCACACATACCACTGTTGGCATAAGGTCTCACCTCCTCACAGGTTGCTGGCAGGAAGCCTCAGTTTCCAGCCATGTGGGTCTCTCCCTAGGGCTGCTTGATGTCCTGGGGGCATGTCAACTAACTTCACCCAGAGCAAGTGATTCAAGAGAGAGAGCAAGAAGAAACCTGCAGTATCTTTGGGGATCAAATCTTGGAAATGACACCGTCAACTCTGCTATATTCTCTTTGTCAGAAGTGAGTCACTGTATCCAGCCCACATTCAAGGAGAGGGAAATTTAAGGAGGTGTATCAGAAAATTGGGGACGTTTGGGAAAACCACAACAATGAACTAGCTTTCTTACCTCCAACTCTGGCTCCATGACACACACCTTGTGACCTCAGCCAACCTCCTGAGTTATTTCTGGGCCTCAGTTTCCTTCTTGGTCAAAAAGGGCAATAACTTCTACTCTGCCTAATTTATTCCCTTGACAACTGTTTCAGTCCTCTCTATGGGCCAAGCACCGTTCTGATGCCTCAGAAATACTGTGTAGACCAAGAGAATCAAGGGTTCTGGTCTCAGGGAGCCGACCTGCTAGTGCAGAGACCTTCTTTCCAAGGAAGCCAAGTCGTGGTAACCGCTAAGAAGCAAAGCAGAACTGAGGGGATAGAGAGGGACAGGGAGTGACCAGGGAAGGTGTCTGCGAGGGGCTGACTTTGAGATGGAGATCTGAACACAGGGAAGGACTGACTCAGGGAAAAGCATGCCAGGAAGAAGGGACAGCAAGAGCCCTGAGAAATGAATGTGCCAGGGCAGCCCAAGGTAGAGCAAGAAAGTAGTTCAGGGGCATGCTGGGAGCAAACGAGGTCTGCCCAGAGCCATGCTTCTGCGGCCTAAGTTGCACCAGGCGACTCATCTGCCAAAGTCCTTAGGAGGCCCAACAAGGCCCTTACAAGCCCCACGTGATCTTCCTCCCTCCTCCCTCCTCCCTCTCTGACCTCCTCCAGCCCAGAGCTCCCTCTGCGGCAGCCACATACCTTCCTAGCCCAAGGCTTTACTCTAACTTAGGGGCCCAGAACCACCTGCAGTTTCTAATTCAGAAACTGATTCCCCGGCTGGGGCAGGTCCTTGGTGGCAGTACCGCCCTGGTCCCTTGCGCCAGGATTTTAGAAGCACACTCCATTTGTCTCCTCTGGTGGGATGGCTCTTGCCCCAGATCCCACATGGCTACAGCCCTCCCCTCCTTCAAGTCTTTGCCCAGATCTCAGTCTCAGTACAGCCAACCCCGGCCGTCCTGTGCAATCCTAGAAGCTGCCCCCCACCCGTACCCCCAATCTCTTCCCAACCCTATTTTTCTTTTTTCCCCCACTTTCTAACATGCAGATAATTATTTTACTTAGCTTATTCTTTACTATACGTCCCCAAGGAAGAACAGGGATTCTTAACCCAAACCCCATGAACCCCTGAGGATCCCAAGTGTCCCCCAGAGATCGGCTAGCCTGCTGCATTTATGTGCTATAATTTGTGACCATGATGCCTGCAGCTTTTGTTAGGTTCTTGAGGAATTGCTTGATCCCCAAAGCTTTAAAACCATGAGTAGATCAATGTCTGGCATGGAGTAGACGCCCAATAAATATTTGTTGACTAAAGGAAAGAACTTTCTAAACATTATTCTCATTCATATACTTTTTTCTTCCTTTTTAAGGAAAACTGTTTCATGGCACAATGGCTCCCAAAGGTTGGTGTCCTTAGACCAACTCTGTCAGAATGACAGGATCGTTTTTTAAAAAACATAAATTCTCATGGTTCAAAAATACCCTCACGGAGCCTGAGTCAGGAGATTTGTGTGGGGCCAGGGATTTAGTATTTTTCAAAGGCCCGCCCACCATCCCCCCTTTGGACACACACCTCTAGATGAGTCTCAGATGCAGCCAGGCTTAGGAATTTCCATGTGAAGCCTTAATCGGGGAGAGTTTCAGGAGAATCAATTCTACCGTGCAGCTTTTACACTTTGCATAAAATATGATCCCCTCCATGGTCACTTGTGACCTTGCCACAAGCTCGCAGGGTGACCAGGCGGGGCTTACAATCTCCCTTTCGCTGAGCAGGAAACTGAGGCCCTGGAGAATCAAGGGACAACACCCAGGGGTCACAGTCCCTGCCAGTGGTGGGGACATGATTAGAACTCGGGCTTCTGAGGTTCTTCCCTCTGTACCAACTGGATAAACCCAAGTTCCAGGAAGTCCCAAGGACACTACCAGGGGAGAGAAGCCAGAGAAGGGAGGGGCAGTGGCAAACAAGTGGAGAGCAAGGTTCGGGTGGCTGTCTCCTAGCCACCTGGAGAGACTCCAGCTGCTTTAAGGACACACGCATCCCCATGTTAGTTCTGGTTGTGCAGGGCCGCAGGAAGGCCACTTTTCCTTTGTGTGCCTTGGTCTCCTTATCTGCAGAATGGGGCTGCTAACCCATGCCCTGTCCCCCCTTATGACGTTTGTGGAATGTGAGGCACTCTAAACATCCAAGTCGTTACTGTTATCAAGGGAAGGTGCAACATCCCAACTCAGATCTTGAAGGACAAAACTAAGTCCAGCTTTTCATTCTTTTGAGGTATATTTTTGAGCACCTACTATGTGCCAGGCACCATGATTTGGTTCGCTGAATGTTGGTGTGTTGGTGAAGTTGGTGCGGTCTGGAGCTGATGGCCAAGAAAGAATTCTTGAGACATTTAGGGTGCAAAATGGTCATTTTATTAAAGCCTGGGGACAGGACCTGTGGGCAGAAAGGGCTGCTGCCGCTCCTGCCTGCTGCTCTCCGCTGCTCCCAGATTGTGAGAGCCAGTGACTGTACACCTTGGGGCTGGGAGAACTAAAAATAAGGGAAGTTCCAAAGGGCTTTCCTATGCTAAAGAAGATGCACAGGATCCTGGAGGAATATTATAATCTACCTTATCTCAAGTGTTTGTCAATGGGCAGCAGGTTAGAAGATTTCATTTTATCTACATTTCCTTCTGCCTTTGTTTCCCACATCAGCTGGACGTGTCTTCATTTAACCTTCACAAGAACCCAATAGGATCAGTGCGGCTTTTGCCCCCATTTTACAGATAAAGAAACTGAAACTCAGGTGAGTTCCAGCTCGTTTGATCATTTCTTCATTCACCAAACCTTTACTAAAAGCCTATTCTGGGCCAGCCTCTGAGCCAAGTGCTGAGGACATGAAGATGAACGAGTCCTTCAGGAGACATGCCCATAAATGACTTTAATAACAACTCAGTACATGCTTCCACCGACGAGTAAGTGGAAGCCACTGGAGGAGCTCCTGGTTCCCCTGGGGTTATGGGGACAAGCAGCTGGCTTTCCGTGGGACCTTGTGAGGTGGGTGCCTGCGCCTCTACACATGGATGCCTGTGCCCTGTGTAGAGGTGACAGTCACAAAGCTTATATTCCAGTCTCGCTTCTCTTAAAGCTTTGGTGTGTATTTCCAGGAAACCCCTTCCACCACCAAGCTTCGGGTTCCATCTGGAAAATTAAGAGGTTGGCCTTGCGATCCTGCAGCTCTGGGGACCTAAACCTCTGGCCCCTCCTAAACCACCTTCCGGTCTGTTCGAGCTTGGTCCCAGCCAGTCCCAGGGCTGAGTCTGGGACAGCCAGCCCAAACCCCTTGAAAAGTGCCAAACATACCCAAGCAGCTCTCTTAGCCCGCGGCACCGCCTGGGGTCCAAAGGGCGGAGCTCCGGGAGGGGCGGGGCCGAAACCTGGAGGAGCGGCATGGCCCGCCCAGGAGTGTCCCATCCAGCCAATGAGCGCCTGGGGGCGGGGAAGCCCCGCCTCTGCTATAAGAAGGTGCTGAAGCCGGGGGCGCGGCGCGGAGGTCCGAGTACGGAGCGGTGGTGTGCGGTGTCCTAGCTGCCCGGAGCTGCAACCCCGGGGCGCGCGGGAGCTCTGAGTTCGGGGCGCCCTGGGTTGAGCAGTACCACGAGTCGGGCTCCGTTTTCCTTTGCCTGACTGAGCTGTGGGGAGGGCACGGGACGCGGATCCCTCGCCGCGGGAAGGAGCTGGCCCGGACCCGGGGACGCCCGAGCTGACCATCCGGCCGCCGCCCCCGCAGGCATCCGGCCCGTCGTCATGGCCGACCACCTGATGCTCGCCGAGGGCTACCGCCTGGTGCAGAGGCCGCCGCCCGCCGCGCCCTCCCACGGCCCCCAAGCGCTCCGGACGCTGCAGCCGTACGCGGGCCCGGGCCTGGACAGCGGCTTGCGGCCGCGAGGGACTCCGCTGGGGCAGCCGCCGCCGCCGCCCCCACCCGGGGCCCTGACGTACGGGGCCTTCGGGCCGCCGCCCGCCTTCCAGCCCTTTCCGGCCGTGCCACCGCCGGCCGGCGGCGGCGCGCACTTGCAGCCGGTGGCGACGCTGTACCCGGGCCGCGCGGCCGCGCCCCCCGGCGTCCCGGGAGGGCCCCCGTGCCTGCAGCCGGCGCCCGGCGCCCCGGCCCCACCGCCGCCCGCTCACGCCCTGGGCTGCATGGACGCCGAACTCATCGACGAGGAGGCGCTGACGTCGCTGGAGCTCGAGCTCGGGCTGCACCGCGTGCGCGAGCTGCCCGAGCTCTTCCTGGGCCAGAGCGAGTTCGACTGCTTCTCGGACTTGGGGTCGGCGCCACCCGCCGGCTCGGTGAGCTGCTGAGTGCGGCCGGGCGCCTGCCTGGCGTGCCCGAGAGGAGAAGGGGGTCTGACAGCCCGCCGGAGTCCGCCCCAAGCGCCCGGGCCCCGCGCGCACCCTCCGTGAGGGTGGAGGCAGCGGGTCAGCGGGTTGGCGCTCCGAGCCCGACGCCGGCCTGGGACTCCAGGCCTCTGTCCAGGCTCGGCCTCCTGCAGGATGACAGTTCAGCTCCACCTCTCTGACCCGGAGCCTCAGCGGTAAAGTGAAGGGTACTGGACCCCCTTTCGGACTCCCGGTTCTTGGACTCTGTCCTCTCGGATTCTCCCTTACCCCGCCCCCCAATCTGAGCCATAGCAGGCTGCTGCCTGATGCCCCTTCTCTCCTTGTGCAACCCGCTGCGGTCAGTGGGCCCCTGGAGCCGCCCATCCACGAGGCCTCCACCCCGCCGCCTGGGCCCCCAGGTCGCTGGGCCCCCCGCCTTGGGGAGGGGAAGCTTGTACAGCCCTAATCCCTGTACAGTGGAGCAAGGCCCCACTGGCCTCCAAAAACCAAAATAAAACTGGGTCACTTTACAGTCTTGCGTTCTCATTTCTTTACCACTTCAACAACCCTGCTCTGTATTTGGCTTCTCGAATCCCCAGGCCGTTGGGGGACCCTGGGTGGGATGGAAGCCACAGCCCCTGGCAGTGCCCAGGAGAGGAAACTGGCAGTTTCTTTCAAAAGATATCATGAGTTGTGCAACTGTTACATCATAATCTGGAAGGCACAGGCTGCCTGGCGGTGCAGTGAAACCCAAAGGCACCTAGGTTGACTTCTCAGCTCCTGGGAGGGGTGGGAGAGCTTGGCGGTGCTGCCCTCACCTGTTTGCTCTGGGCAGCCTGTAGGCCAGAGGGAAGCTGGGTGGTACCTGAGGATTCAGACACTTCTGGCTTCGAATGCTGGCTCTCCTCCCTGGCCAAGACACCGTCCATTCAGGCTTCTGAGGCTATTTCCTCAAGAGCTGTGGTCCCCATCTCAGGTGTTACGAGGACCAAATGCCATGTGAGGCTTTTAGCCACCTAAGGCCAGACACCTAGGCAGCCTCAGTGAATGGTAAGGATGCTTAGCCACAGACTGGCGCTGGCTTTATTCTAGGCCTTGTGCCAACCTGGTCAGCGCCCTGCTGGAGTCACACTCCAGGTGGAAGGGGAGGACCTGGAAGTCAGCTCACCTTGGTGCAAGAAAGAGTGCCAAGGACTAGAAAACTGGATGGCCAGGTACACAAACTGAGAGGAAGGAGTGGTTTCAGCTGCTTGGAGGTGTGTCCATTCAGGCTTCCTGGAGGCAGTGACAAGGATGAGTCCACGTTTAGGATTTGGAGAAGATGGCATATAAATGAAGAACCCGTTCAAAGGGAGGAATCATACGAGTACAGGGTGTGCATAAGGCCTCTCTAGAAAGGTCTAATGGCTTTGCAGCAACTTTGTGAAGTAGGCACCATCCCCATTCTGCAGAGGAGAGGCCTGGCAGGATTTGTCCTCGTCCTGTTCACCACGGTGAGCTCCCGGCCCACCCTCCGCTGTTAACGCTCTGGAAAGATCCCTAGGTGTTTCAGGGATCATTTCAGGGGGATGGGAGTCCAGGAGAGAAGTTCTGAAGGCAGAGAGGAGACCAGGTCAGAGACGCTGAGGACCAGCTGGGACAGGGCAGTGGCGTGGAGAGGAAAATGAATTCCAGAGACTCTGGAGAGGAACACTGGCTGGGCTTCACTCTAGTGCCAAGGTTGTTCGTTAACAGGACTCTTCTGTCCAGCCTGTGAGATCATTCAGGGTACACTGTCGGCATTGGCTCTGGAGCTCCCACGATAGGCATGGAGTGGATGACAGGAGGTGTTTGGCAAATGAATAAAGGTTTCCCTTAAGAAAATGAAGCTTTCTGGGACAGAATGGGGAGGAAGGACAGATAGGCTTCTGAAAAGGTACTGCCCTGAGCTTTGGGCTCAGAATGGCGAATGTTTGCCCCAGCTTTGCCCAAAACCCAGAGATAAAAGCCAGGGAACTAGATTGGGATAGGAGGGACTGGCCCTTGTCTGGACACTGTCCTGATTCCCTTCTCTATGAGCCTCAGTTTTCCCACTAGTAAAATGGGGTTAATATCCCTGCCCCGCTAAGGCAGTAAGCCTCACACAGTAAGTGAAAAGCAAATTCAGGGATGGGTTAACAAGCAACTGGTTAACTCGAAGTGCTCTCCATATGGAAGAGATTACAATGAAAACTCAACACCTGCTACTTTGTAGCATCAAGGCAGGGTGGAAGGGGGTGTATAGAAGGAATCCAGCTGCTGAGCTATTTCCAGCCCCCAATCCTTCCCAGCTGGGCTCCTGACAAGTTGGACAGCAGACAGGCGGACCGAATAGAAGGTAAGGCTCCGGCAGTCCATCACCCGGATCCCCAAATCCTTGATACCCTATGGAGGATTCTTTGGAGGATGAAATGTCTTTCCTGGCAGCATGAAGAAATCTGTATTCTGACAGCCTTGGGATCCAGTTCCAGGAGCAGCTCTTACTAGCTGCCTGACCTGAAGCAAGTCACCTTAACTTCTGAGTCTTGGTTCTTGGACGGGGGACCCACCACCTATCAGCGGATCCGTGTGTATCTTTCACCTCTTCCCCAGGGCTACTTCCTAAAGCCACCTCGGGCTTGTGGATTTCACTCCCATACACAGCCTGGGTCTTTGGAGTTAAAAGTCAGGCTCCCTCAAGGTTAGGAGCTGAGTTGTGGCACGGAGAAGATATTTTTCCACCTTTTTTTCTTTCTTTTCAGATGAAAGTTTCCCCAGGCCAAAGTCCATCATTTTGAATGCTCTTTTCAAAGGTGACTGGATTTCATCACAAGGTAGTCCCCCCCCCCCAAGACTTCTCTTGAATCATGTGCAAAATGGAAATGCTAATAGCACCTCCCCACAGAGCTGCTGTGGAGATGAAATAAGTCAACTCATATGAGTGGTTTAGAATAGTGTAGTTTCTAGCTTTTCCTCCCTGAGCCTGGGCTTTTCAGGGATACCTTTATATTCAAGTCTTCAGAAAGACTAGTTGTAACCAGCTAGCATGGGGTTACTCCAACAGGCACCCTGTTGCAGGTGCCTCCCGCCCCCCAGGAAGCAGAGTCTGTTGCTGTTCAGCGCTCAAGAAGTTTATCAGGGACGGCCCTAAGGATCAGCAGCTGTGGACGGGAAGGGCTGGAGCAGACCAGACAGAAGAGCCTTGGCCAGCCTCATGGGGGGCTGCGGGGGTGGCTGCCGCCTCAGGGCACTGCCAGGGGACGGCTGTCCACTGGCAGCACCCGCACCGGCTAGGACAAGTCACGGAAGGGGGTCTGGGCGGCACAGTGCCCATCACAGGCACAGGTGGGGACAAGGGGAGACCAGCAGCATAAGAGTCCTAACAGCGAGAGCCTCCTTAAAGTTGTATTCCACATGTTTCTCCTTTGTCCCAGGCCTGATTAGTACCTTCCCTTATAGAGGGAGGAAAAAAAAAAAATCTTTGTAGGGAATATCTTACACACCAGCTTACAGGGTTGGTGTGATGAGACTCTGCGTGATTACCTGGTACATGGTAGAAATAAATGAGAGTCGCTGTCACCATCGTCACCAGGCCAGCTCATCTAAGTGTTCCACAGTCATCTGTTGAATAAATTAAGTGAACTGTCTGATCCTAGTTTTTCCCAGGCAGCTTAGGCGTTCAGCTGATTACAAAATAATCCTCTTGAATTCCTTCACCCCTCCTTGCCCAACTCTTTATGCTGACCTGCTGTTGGCCGTGCCGGGTCACTGAGTCCCAGCTTGTTGAGTGCCTACTGTGTGCAGGCATGATGGGACCTAACAGCACCCAGTAGGTGCTCTTTCTTTTCCAGTCTCTCCTTTAACCGCCACCCAACCCCATAAGTAGCACTCCCAGGTACTTTCACCCTCATTTCAGAGGTCAGGGAATTGGGGTTCAGGCAGTGAATTGCTCTTCCGGGTCACACCGCAGTAAGCGCATCCACTCTGGTATTCCCCCAGACCTGCTTCTGCCACTTTGTCGCCATGGGATACAGAAGTCCCTGAGCTTGTTTGAGCCTCAGTTTCTGTACCTCGGGGAGGATAATCCCCTCAGAGTGCGTTCAGGGATTCCAATGGGAGCAGGTATCTGCGAGCACATTGCAAAACAGGGCAGTGCTGCTTGCTTGGGGTGAGCTGGGGTTGTAGAGCCACGCATTCCATCCAAGGCAGCTGCTCTGGAGAGAGACCCGCCTGCACACCCTGGGACTTGAGCTGTGGGACAGCCCGGAGGGCACGATGTATAGTCACATGCCAAGGTTTCCAGGCAGGGGCTGCTAAGCAGCTCAGGGCCTGGGAAGTGCTGAGAGCTGGTGCTGATGAAAGGGTAGGGGTGGGTCCACCTGGGGCAGGGTCAGGGGCGTGGGGAGCAGCATCCAGGTAAAAGCCAAGGCCCAGAGTGTGCTGGGGCAGATAGAGGAAAGAAAGCTACTTGGAACTCAGTGTTCTCATCAACCAAATGGAGACACCACAGGCTTCTTTCAAGGATGAATGAAGGTGACGTCCAGTCCCAGCTCCTGGGAGCCGCTCTGATGTCAGGAAGCATGATGACAGGGACAAGAAGGAGAGAGCCTTGACCCAGCCTGCTTCCAGGCACCTTCCCATCCTCCATTCCAGCCACCGCAGGCTCCGTAAGCCTCAGTACGTGGCCTGTGCGCTTTCCTTGGCCTGAAAGTCTCCCTCCAGGGCCTTTTCCGCCAGCAAAGGGCCTATTTCAGCACGTGTCAGGGTTAAGGAGGACTGTTTCTCCCAGACTGTGAGGTTCTGAAGACAGAACCTGATTCATCGCTGGCCCTCTCCACTCCATGTGGGGCTCCGAGCAGGTATTAGGATGCCCTAGAGTGACTGCTTCCTAGCCCCTGGCTTGGGAAAGAGGGTCTGGGCCAGAGATAAGATGGAGATGGGAGGACTAGCGCTGGCTCAACGATGAACTTGTGATCTGAGGCACATTTTTTGAGTGCTCTAACTGCAGTAGCTGGAGGACCTCATTCCCCACCCCTCCCACCTTGCCGACGTGGGGAGGCAGTGAGGCTGGACCGAGGGAGGAGGGCAGGAAGATGCAATGCTTCCCCAGCACATGTAGACCAGCACAGTGTGTGTCTTTCTCGGGCCTCACAGCAGCTCTGGAAGGCGGCTGTAGTCGCTGGCCTCATTCTAGTCCATTGGCTTCCTTCTCCACAGCTGAGGCTCCAAGGGATCAAGCCATCTACTCACCGATACACAGGACTCTTGGGAATAGGTTGTTCTCATTTGTAGGATGAGGGCTGTTGGACCTCAATAAGCATGAAGTCCAGTTATGCCCCACAGAGCTGGGGTGAGGCAGGGACAGGACCGGGAGTCCTACACATCTGGTGAGAGGGTGGTCTCCAGACGGACTTGCTCCTCTGCCCCTTCCTAGTGAACAACCCCAGGTATGGGCCATGCCATCAGATTGGCACATCCAGGCAACAGGACCCCCTTGGCACCCAGCCTACCCTGGTCTGGCAGAGAATATAAGTCAAGTATTGCTTGTTTTTAAAACAAAAACTCTGTTTTCAGTCAAAAGTAATATGCATGAGAGGCAAAAAATTTCAAACCATTTAGGAGGTATAAAGTGAAAATTCAAAGGCCTTCCATGTTCTTGCACACACATACACACAATGTGTACATTTATGTATATTATACACATGTACATCCCTTTTTCACCTAGATAGGATCATACAATTTTATAGAATTGGATTTTTTCAATTAATGTATTTTAGAAATCTTCCCTTGTCAGTAAATGTGGCTCCTACCTTATTCTTTTTAATGATTTCCTTGTGCATAATCTACTTAAACGGGTTTCCTGTCCATGGAAATTGAGGTCCTTTGCTGAATTTCACTGTTAATAAATAATGCTATGGGGAGGATCTTTGTGTGTTTACCCTTGAACCCTTGTGGGAATATCTCTGTAGAATGGATTTCTAGAAGGGGTGTTACTGGGTCAGAAGATACGAGCAAATAAAACTGTGAGAGCCCAAGAGTTCTCAAAGCGGCTGCTCCCACTCACCTTCCCACCAGCACCGTGACCTAGCTCAGCCCCTTGACTACCACACTGGACATAAGCAATGTCTTTCATTGTTACCTCCCTGAATTAAAAGAAAAAAAATGTGATTTCATTTGTATTTCTTTGATTATCAATAACGATATTGTCTATTTGTATTTCTTCTCCTAAAAATCACTTGTTCATGCTCTCACCCGTGTTTCTGCTGGGCTGTTTGTCTTTTTGTTACTGAGTTAGAAGAGTTCATGATATATCACAAATAGCAAACTTCTGTCTTTTGTAAATTTTGCGGGCATTCTCTCCCAATCGGTTGCTGGCCATTTGACTTTGTTTAAGTTATCTGTTGCCTTTTGGAGTTGTTAATTTTTAGATCATTACATCTCTCCATTTTTTTCTCCCTCAAGAGCTTCTGGATTTTTTTTAAAGATTTTATTTATTTGACAAGAGAAAGAGAGACAGCAAGAAAGGGAACACAAGCAAGAAGAGTGGGAGAGGGAGAAGCAAGCTTCCCATGGAGCAGGGAGCCCGATGTGGGGTTCAATCCCAGGATCCTGGGATCATGACCTGAGCCAAAGGCAGAAGCCTAACTACTGAGCCACCTAGGCACCCAAGTTTCTGGATTTAAATTAAGGGCAGGAGTGCTCTGGTCCTCCTCAGAGATAGTTGGAGAACACAGGTGGAGTTTTAGTTCTGCCGGGGCCCTGCAGGCAGAGAGCAAGGTCAACCATCTGGCCACAGGGGCTGAGGGATGAGCTCAGGTCCCAGGGTCATTCAGACCTGAATTAAAATTCTGGCTTCAGACTATATACATGACATCTGGCAAAGCCAAGCCACTTTACCACTGTGAGCTTCTGTGTTTGTTTTCCTCTCTAATCTAAAACATGTATAAATAGATACCCTACCGGTCAGAGTACATGAGCTAGAGGCGGACCTCTGTGGGCTCAGCACAGTGCCTGGCCCGAGGCAAGTTCCGTGTATGTGATTGCTGGGGCCAGTGTGAGTACAATGGGTCCTGAGGAAACAAGAGCTGAAAACAGTGTCCAGAACAGAAGGGTGGTGTGGGGACAGTGACTTCAAATCATGTCCCATGTAAATGCTGGAAGGATGGGGCTCTTCCACGAGCAGAGGGAGACCCAGAGGCAGGAGTGAACATTTGCTGTTTATGCCTTCCAGAATCCTTAGTTTGGGTAAGTTTGCCTCTTTCTCTATAGGTGATTTTACTGTAAAATGGTTGTAGAAATCCCAAAAGGTTCTTCAGTTTTCCTATTTCCAGCTATTTTGAAATAGCTGTTTTATCTCTTCCTTTTCTCCTCCTCCTTCTCTTCACATCAAAGTCTTTCAGATTTCCAGCTAAACACACACCCTAACGACGTGAGCTGTCTGCTTGTGAGGTCACTGAGCATTGACTCCTAATGTGTCACCTAATTCTCCCAGTGATCTGACTTAGTACATTACTATTCCAGGCTACACAGAGGCAGGGAAACTGAGGCTCATGGAGGTAAAGGGACTTGCCTACTGCCACGCAGCTAGTAATTTATTGAATTTAATGTACTTATGATAGCACATATAATAAGAGCTCTGTAAGTGTTAAGCCAGCTGCTGTACGAAGGGAATCAGAACAATTTTTAAGTGGCTTAAAGAGGAGAAAATATTTCTTTCTTGTTTTACTCATTCAGAGCTGGATTGCTTCCTTCTTTTTTTTTTAAAGATTTTTATTTATTTATTTGACAGAGAGATCACAAGTAGATGGAGAGGCAGGCAGAGAGAGAGAGAGAGAGAGGGAAGCAGGCTCCCTGCTAAGCAGAGAGCCCGATGCGGGACTCGATCCCAGGACCCTGAGATCATGACCTGAGCCGAAGGCAGCGGCTTAACCCACTGAGCCACCCAGGCGCCCCGGATTGCTTCCTTCTTGATGCTCTGCTGTTCGTGACCCCAATCTCATGAGCCAGGATGACTGCTCAAAGTCCAGACTGGCTCTTTTGTTTCTTGGGGTTGGGTTTTTGGGGGTTGGGTAATTTTGTGGTTTTTTTTTTTTTTTTTTTTTTTGTGGCGGTGAAGGGTTGTCTTTGTGGTGTGGAACCTGAGTCACAGACGTTTCCATGCCCAGCTCTCAGGAAGAATATAGCAAGGAAATAAGTACAATGTTGCCCAGATGCACATGTTACTTCTACCCAGAATATCTTGACAGTTTATTCACAGGACCATGTCTAGCTGCAGGGGAAGACTGAGGAATATGCTTTTTCTATTGGTATGGAAGACAGGAAGAATGGGTGTTGATGGACAACCAGCAGCAGGTGGTAGGAATGAGTGGCCCAACTGAGATTAGAGCTCAGTTCCCATGCCCCAGGATGCTTGGTGGGGGCGGGAAAGACGTCAGAAGATGAGTATGAAGAGAACTGTTGGGACTGGGAAGAGTTAGTGTTAATCACCACTGTGAATGTGCGGGTAATTCACTTCCTTTCCTTGACTCTCAGTTTCCTTATCTGTGAAATGGGGTTGATGACGGTACTTACCATGGGTTGCGGCTGTGAAGGCACTTTCCGGAAGTTTATGACACATACTAGGTGCTCACATGGTGGAATGGATGGAGTAGAATTGGACATAAGCACATGAAAGAAGAAAATCCCAGAGGAGGTGACAGTGTGTCCAATGGCCAAGTGGCGTGAACGAATAAGGCTTGATTAGGAAGGGCAGTACACTGGTGTGTTGGCATGTTGGTGGGTGGTCAGCCAAACAAGTGATATACTTAAAGGAGGCAAGGGCCAAAGAGGGAGGGCCCTTGAATGGCAGGCTGAGGAGCTTGAACTTGATCCTGTGGGTAATGGGGGAGGAGCGTGGAGTCTTTGTGCAACAAGAAAAAGAGATAGGTTTGTATTTTGGGATGATCCCTCTGCTGTGAGTAGAAAAAATTCAGGAGGGGCACCCTGGAGAAATGGAGGCCACTGAGAAAGATGTTACAACGATTCAGGGAGACAGGAGGGCCCCAGGACAAGCAGTGGCAAGGGTGGTGTACATGGGAGAGATGGTGAAGACAGAAGGAATGAGCCTTAAGGGAGATTTGGTTTGAAAAAGCGTGGCACACAACCCTTAACATTGGCATAAATAGACACTCTTGCTGAATGAATTATAGATTTCGGATTATTTAGAATTAGGTGAGTGGCTTCAAGTGACAAAATAACAATAGCTTGCATAAAATAGCCCAGGTAGGTGGTCCAGGGCTGGTGTGGCTACCACAGTGTCAACATCTAGGCTCCTCTACCTTATTGCTTCATCACTCGTGGCTTAGACCTCATGGTCCCAAAAGGCCGCTCTGCCTATTATATCAACATTCCAGCCAGAGAGAAGGAAAGAAGGAGGAAGACACTTCCTGGAAGTTGCCCGTACCTAACCACCTAACCACAAAAGAGGCTCAGAACTGTTGTCTTTATTGAGTGGCCATGTGTCTAAGTAGAATTTGGGGGTTCTACTACTACTATGGAGAAAGTGGGGATGGAAATTAGGGGCAAAAGGCAGTCTCAAAAATGGGCTATGAAAGTGGAGGCTACAGAGGAGAGAGGAGCCAAAATGATTCCCAGGAGGGTGACTTACAGGACAAGGTGACTTTTTCCCGAGATGGGAGTGGGAGGACAAGCAGGTTGGGAGACTAGGATGAGACCAGCATGGGTACATGTTGACATCTGGCGTTGATGGCCAGCTGGAGGCAGGCTGGACAAATGGGCCAAGTGCTCAGCAGTGAGGTCTGCACCAAGAACAATTGTGCATTGGAGTTGTTAGCATATCAGCAATCGCCATCAGAATGGCCATGCAGAGTAATAAAAGAAAGTGGCCAAAGACAGAAGCTTGGGGAACGCGAGAGAAGGGAGGGACAGACTGAGAAGCAGCCGAGGAGGTAGGAGGAGAACTGGCAGAGAATGTGTCATGAAAGCCATGGAAGGAGGTGTGGCCAATAGTGTCTGATGCTGTGGAAAAACCAGACAAAATGAGGGCTGAAAAGAGGCCACTGAGTTTGGCAACCAAGAAGAGAAAACTGACTTTACCAAAGCAGTTTCGGGGGAGTAGAGGGGCGTTAGTTAGCGGGTCGGCGGGGAGGTGAGAAAAGAGGAAGGGCCAGCAAAGGTAGGTGGCTTGGTTAGGTCATCTTTTGGACCTCAGTGTTTTCATGGGTCAAGTGGCCCACGCCTGCGGCTTCTAGGCTGGCTTATCCCCATGTCTTGACCCAGACAGTGCCAACTGGACATGAGCTGCTATACCCCACTTTGCTCGGGAGGTGGCAGCACCACACTGAGTGACAGCGCCAGGACCCAAACTGCACAGAAATGTATTTTCAGGGAAATGAAGCTTAGTTCCCGAAACAGCAAAGCTTTGGGGGTTTTCGCCATCTTGGAGGAGAGCCTTGAGCAGACAAAACTGAATGGAACTTTGTGTTCCAATCCTGAATGTCACTTACTGGCTATGTGACCTTGAGTAAATCCTGCTTCCTGGTTCACAAACTGGGGAGGATAACAAGTCATACCCGCATCACAGTCACTGGGCATCTCCAGGTGAGTGTGGTAGCATCTGGTGGCCTTGCAGACAGATTCGAGGCAGGGGTGGGCCGTGGGCACAGGCTCAGAAGCAGAGGGAGGGGACCCCAACCAGATGTGGCCAGGGGGACGCCTGTGGTCACACAAGGACTGGATGGAGCAGTGGTTTGGACGTCAGGAAAGCTGGGCTCAGACTCTGCAGAGGAGGGAACTGAGGCTCGCAGAGAGGAGGAATGACTTTTCCACGCTCACACCCCTCAAATGGGCAAAGGCATCAAAACCAACATTTGGAAAAGAATTTTATTTTTAAGATATTTTTAAAGCATTGAAATTATATCATGGGAAAACCACAACTCGGCGGGACTTCTTTGCTACTGCAGGGTTTGTGTTTTCTACACTTACGACTTCCGAAAGTGTCCCTCTCCTCTGGTCCCTGTTTAACCCACACATTCTGGGAGAGGCCCTGCGTCTAATCTTTCCTCCCAGGGATGACACAGGGCACGTTCAGGACCTGAGAGGAGGAAGAGGACCCAAGGACAAACCCGGGGGTCAAGAAACTTGGGCTCAGCCCTAGGCTCCACTCTATAGATTACCGGGCCTCAGTTTCCCCATCTGAGAAATACGACTGTTGGACCAGCCAGCCCTGGGATCCTCGGCAGCTCTGACTTTTTATGAAGGCTTTTGCTTCTCCGTGAGCTTCCCTGACCACTCCTCCTAAAATTGCCTCCCCTCAATGCTGCCACTTTCCTATTTCCGTTTTCTTGTCTTCAGAACACTTACCACTCTCTGAAATTATCTTGTTTGGCTTTTGTTTAGTTTATTTTCTGTCTAGGCAGTAATCTGCTGCCTAGTCCATGTGAGCAGGGACTTGGTGAGTTTGGGAGAGCCACAGTGACCTTGGCACCTAAAAGAGTGCTTGGCCCGTAGCTGAGATGAACAAACAATTGTGGAATAAATGAATGAAGGGCAGAGAACACAGCCCCTTACTCTCTGAGGCAAGTCCTGGATTCTCCATTTCACAACCCCGTGAACTGCTCAGCCCTGCCACACCTCTCTCTCTTCCGGGCATGCTGGTCCTAACAAATGGGCCTTCATGGTGGGGTGTCCTATCCCCAAAAGTCCAGCCTCCTTCCTGACTCCAGGCTGGGGCTACAACACCAAGCCAAGGTCTTTACTGACGCCTTGTGGCCACGGAGACATATAACAGGGACTGGAAGGATTCCTGGGTGGGCGATGGTCAATCCAAGTGGCCCTGCTCCCTCCCTGCCTGCAAACCAGCACTGATCCATCACCTGTACTCCTAGGCTGGGGGTGGTGGGGTGGTGGATGGTGATGACTGCAGACAAGAAGCAGATGTGCTTCTTGCCCGCCAGGAGCTGAAGGGACACCTCGGGCAGGGGTGATAGGGAATGGGTCATAAGGTCCAGGAGAGGAGCTAGGGGAGAGTCTAGAGGGAGGAAGGGCAAGAGGTAAGGGCACAACCCACCCGGGGTTCTGAGCAAGCAGGGCAGCCTGGGCTTAGGCCTCAAGATCCTCCTCCCAGGGTGTCTGTTTTCCAGCAATCTTCCTCCTTTCTTCCAGGAAGTCCTCCATGTCTCTCACCCACTGTGTGGGCAAGAAGGAAGAAGAGGAAGAGAAGGAGGGGGAGGAGGAGGAGAACTGAAAAGGACAGGGAAGGAGGAGGAGGAGGAGGAGAAGGAAAAGAAGGAGGAGGACAAGGAGAGGGAGGAGGAAGAAGAGGAGGGGGAGGAGGAGGTGGGGTTGGGGAGGAGGAAGAGGAAAAAGAAGGAAGAGGAAGGAGGAGGGGGAGGA
>NW_022631796.1:0-27906 GCF_010015895.1 Lontra canadensis
AGAGAGAACAATCACAAGTAGGCAGAGAGGCAGACAGAGAGGGGGGGGTGAAGCAGGCTCCCTGCTGAGCAGACAGCCCTAGGAGGACTCCATCCCAGGACCCTGAGATCATGACCTGAACCGAAGGCAGAGGCTTTAACCCACTGAGTCACCCAGGCACCGCCTGTGACTGCATTTGGAGATAGGAGGAAATTCAGATGAGATGAGGTCAGGTATCTGCCATGTGAGGCCACAGTGAGAAGACGGCTGTCTGCAAGTCCGGAAGAGAGCTCTCACCAGAAACCGGAGGCGGCTAGACCTTGATCTTGGACTTCCCGGCCGCCAGAACTGTGGAAAAATGCATTTCTATTGTTTAAGGTCCCAGTCTAGGGGATTTTGTTACAGCAGCCTGAGACCAAGATACCTGCCAAATATAGAAAAAAGAAAAAAAACAAAAAACAAAAAACAAAAAACCAACAACAAAAAAAACCAAACAGTGAAAAGAATCATTTACCTATTCTCCAGACCCAACAATTAGATATGATTAGATGTATGTTCTAGAAACAGTAAGATGTTTGTGTTGGAGGGGTTCAAGCTGCAGAGGGGGCATGTTAGGTGCCTCCTGCAGACTTCCGGGCAAGTGGTGTTGACAGCTCTAGTTGGGGGAGGCAGTGGAGAAGGAGGGGAACCATCAGGGACGGATTGAAGAGTAGAATTGATGAGGCACATGAATTTCAGTCATGAGTCTGGGCTTCATTGAATCTGAGATGCCAGGGGTTATAAGATGCAGCTTGAATTCAAAGGTATTAAGAATGAGAAGGATGTTCATCTTGGATTGGATGAAATGCACTAGAATCAAAGATCGGGGCCGCCAACCCCACCCACATGGGAATGCTGGACACCAGCTCACAATTTATTGGTGTGTAAAAGACAAGCAAGATTTTGATATCTAGAATCCTGACACATGGTATGGATGAAGGAGGGTGTCTTTTTTATGCTTCCCAAGTTCAACTCCTGCTGTTCTGGATTAAAGGACATGTTGGGAGGTGGGTTGTGTGGTTGGGAACTTAAAGGAGCTCTCAGTTTAACAAAATGCTACCCAGATGTGATGATGTCATTTGCAAGGCCATAGTCATGCCCAGTTTAGAAGCAGCCAGATTCTGTTTATTTAATAAAAATGGATGTTTTGAACGGTGGTGCTAGGGGAGGGCCTCCTGCATCCTTTTCCGGGAGCTTTCTTGGGCTCCTAGAGAGAGCTTGGATTCCACAGGCAGATGGAGCTATTATCCTTGTTTTCTCTCCCCAGTGACAGGCCTACCAAGCCTGTAATTACAGGGGACCAGCATCCCTTGTTTTGGAGCTGGGATGGTTATATAAACACCAAGAGCAAACATTGCTTTCCCAGGCTATACTTCGAGGACCTGAAATTCCCCTTTGGAGGGCATGGCATCCAACTCAAACAAGGCACCTGGCGGAGGGGCGGGGCGCAGCTTTCTGCAAGGAGAGCCCGATGCAGGCTTGAAGGATGGACACACCAGGGTGGGCCCCAGTCATACAGCGAGGGGGCTTGTATCTGCACACCCAGGAACCCCCAAATGGATTTCTGCCTCTTCTAATCTGAAATAGGATTGAAGAATTCATGCGAACGTTAGAAAGTTCACGGAGAGCCAGACCTCTCTGTTGCAAGTTATTTTAGGACATTTCAGTCACTGTTTTGGAAAAAAAACACTTTAGCCTTTGTGTTCCCGGAAGTACCCAGCAAAATTGGCCCCTCTAGACCCCTGAGCCGTGAGTGCAGGCCCTGGATTTAGGCAGCCTCGATTTGAATCCCAGTTCTATCGTATGTCGTAGGGCAAGCTGCTTATCGTTCCTGTGCCTCTGTTCTCTCCTCCGTAAAATGGGAATAATAAATAGTATCTATTTCATCGAATTGTTGAGATAACCAAGCATTTAGTGTGCTTAGAACAGTGCCTAGCTATTTAACATAAAACAATAATTGTAACAATATCGAACACTAACAAGTGTTCAGTTTCCTGCGCCAAGCACTGTTCTACATGAAATAGCTCATTTGATCCAACCAGCCATCCTATGAGATAGGTGCGCTTGTCATTCCCATCTTATACGTGAGAAAATTGAAGCAGAAAAGTCTATTTAATACAGAAAAGTCTATTTAATGTCTCTGCTGAACTTCATGTATACCTGATTGTGGAATATTAAAATTGTTGGTTCCTATGTCTGAGTCTCTCCGTTAAATGTGTGGGCTCCTAAATACAATGACTCCAGTTGCCCTTTTCCACTTAATAGACCTAGTACCAGGCACCCAGTAGGTAAATAATGTTGAGTAAATCGGATCTGGCTGAATGGGAAATCTCAGTTCACGGTATCACCATGAAAAGATTTTTAAAATTTTTTTCAGTATTGGCTCCCAATGATATTGTATGGCTCTTTCCGAGGTTTCATGGGAACGGCCCCCTTGGTGACCTTCAGGCCAAGTCCTGCAACCTTCTAGCTCCCGCCAGTTATTAACAATCTCATTCCGGTGTGCGAGCCTCAGCCTGGTTAATTTTACAGCATCTCCCTCAGATCTGAGCTCTCCTCTCTGCCCCACCAGGGCTCCAGGGGCTGCCTGGTTTCTTTGTGGCTGTCCCTCTTTCTGGGGCTTAGGTGAAGGGTGGGAGTGGGAGGGCGGGAATGGGAGGAGGCAGAGGCTCTTCCTTACTGAGTTTAAGAGGAGGTTTCCATCCTCTCTCCGTGGGTTGTGGCTGCTTGTCTAGCTAACTGGTTTGTGGTCAGTTCCCTTGGGGGCAGATTCTAAAGCTGGCTCTCCTGTGGGCTGTGGGAGCAAGTCCTTCCAAGTCCCCTTTGGGAGTCTCTCCCCACACATTTCCCTGCATGGAGATGTGGCTCCAGCAAAACCTCTTCCCCATGACCTTGCTTCAGTCCTCACGGCTGTCATTGGCTGCTGGGGCACTTACCTGAGGGTCCCCCCCTTAAGGAGATGCAGGAAAGATGGCTCAAGCCTAGTTACCTTCTTAGCATCCAGCCTACCCAAGGAAACCTCGCACACCCTTGCATACCCCTGGGCACAACGCAGGCTGCCTTGCTGCCCCTCTGTCTCGGCAGGCCCGTGTTCTCTTTAGGGCTCTTTTCCTTAGCCCCAGGCACCATTTGCAAGCCCATTGCCTAAGCAGCCAACCATAGGGGAATGAAACGCTAGTATTCCAGATGGCTGGAACCCCTGGGCTTTATGAATGATTCTCCTGGAGTCCCGGCTGTGACTTAAGGGAGGGGATAGTCTCTTTCCATGAACACTTCTCTCCCCTCCTGGCTGAACTCCTCTCTCTTTCTCCTTCTTTATATTGATTCTGGATGGTTGATTCTAGCCTTTCCATAAGCCCTGCAGTGAGGTGGCTGGCACCCCTGTTGCACTTAGCATGTCAGGATTCTCAGCACCACTTGTCTTCTGCATTGGGTTTTAGCCAAAGTTCTGGGACCTCATAGCAGCACTGTTCACAGTAGCCAAGGCGTGGACGCAACCTCAATGTTCATTGGGGGATGAATGGTTGAAGAAAATGTGGTGTGTATGGGTGTGTACTGTTGTGTGTATGGGTGTGTACTGTGTATATGGACACATGATGGAATGTTATTCAGCCATGAAAAAGGAGATCTTGTCATTGGTGATAATATGGGTGAAACTTAAGGGCATTACATGAAGTAAAATAAGTCAGGCAGAGAAAGACAGATACTGTTTGATCTCACTTATACATGGAATCTAAGAAAGCCAAACTCCTAGAAACAGAGACTAGAATGCTGGTTGCCAGAGGTATGGGCTAAGATGGGGAGCTGTTCATCAGAGAGTACAAATGTCCAGTCATAAGCTGAGTAAGTTTTGGAGACCTAAGACATAGTATGGTGACTGTGGTTAGCAGTGCTGTGTATTCGATATTTGACAGTTGCTCAGAGAATCTTAGAGATTCTCTATCTTACAATCTTAGAGAATCTTAGAGATCATAAATATTCTCACCACACACACTCACAAATGGTAATTATGTAAGTTGATAGAAATGTTAAGTAGCCTTATTGTGGTCATCAATTCAAGTATACATGTGTGTCAAGTCCTCAAGTCATGCACCTTAAACTTGAACAATGTTATATGTCAGTTATATCTGGATAAACCTGGAGCAAAAACCACAGCAAAACTGGGGAGGACGTTTCTAAACTTAAAAAAATCTTCCAGAAATAACTTAGGAGACACTTTATTTCCTAAGTGATTCTATGCAACAGGCCGTAAAATTTAATGTGTATCTTTCTTTTTCCTCCTCATACCTGAAGCTATGACTTTGTGAATTGTAGGTCTTTGGCAATGAGTCATTGGAAGTTTTTCCAAATTATATACACAGACAATTTTTTTTTTTTGAGCTAAGAAATATGGCACATGTTAGAAATAGTTGAAAGGCACAGCTGTCCCCAGAGCTGGGGAATGAGGTGACCCATGTTAGTGAAACTAGTTAAAATCGATTGACTAGGAAAAAAAACAAAAGCAAAGTTCTGGGACCAGAGAAACCCCACTCAGCATCCTGTTATAGTAATTATCAAGTTACAGAGTATCATTTTGGGGGCAGACACCATACATTCCTAGGTCTCAGTTGTCTCAGTGAAATGGGGGACGGGGTGGGCCGTATGCTTATAGGAAGTTGATAGAAGCTGGACCAGATCACCTCTTCTGGTCTCTGTCAGTTTTAACATCTTTAAGTCTGTGAAGTTCATGGTTTCAGGTTTGCCCAAATTCAACGTTTCTCTCCTTCTTTGTTTTGTCTCAAGTTAAAATCGCATTCGTGTCAAGGCATTTCCTGGTTGTGAAGCCAGACCTGGAAAGGGGGACAGTGCTAACTAGGAGAGGAGAGGAGAGTATTGTGCTTACATATATGAGGGAATGGAAACAAAGCAGTGCTCTGTGTCTAATCTGTTCCATCTCCCGGTGGCAGGGCTGTTAGCACAAGCCAAGAATTCTTTCAGATATTTGTCGGCAAGTCTTCATCTAATAGCAAGCCCATTGGAATGGCAAGGCTAAAGAAAATGTATCCAGGAGACCTCTGGGTGTCCGGTGCAGGAAATACGTATTTCACAACGACTTTTCCCGAGGCACTATATTAGGTGCTGTGCAGGGAGGACGGTTCTGGTGTCATAAAAACCACACTGGGTTTAGGGTGAGACAGATTTGAGCTTAAACCGTAGCTCGGTGGTTTTGAAAGTGTGTGGCCGGAGTATGATGGTAAATGTTGAAGAAACAGCTCTGAAGAAGGAGGAGGTTGAGGAGGAAGAGGAGGGGAAGGAGGAAGGGAGAGGAGGAGGGGGGAGGAGGCAGAGGGGGAAGAGGAGGGAGAGGAGGAATGGGAAGGGAAGGAGGAAGTAGAAGTGGGAGGAGTGGGAGGAGGGGGAGGAGGAGAAGAAGCAGCAGATCTGTAGCTCCTTCTGATTTCTGTGGTATGAATATTCTCACTAAGGCCAATATTAAATTACCGACATGCCACTGAACACAGAGTTGGGAAGAGACAAACCCGTGCAGGTCAGCTCTCATGAGCCAGCTCCAGCACCCTGTGCTGTGTGATCTAGGACAGAAGATTTCGTTTTTCTGAGCCTCCTCAGTTTCCGCATCTGTGAAGTGGGTTGGTGCTAGCATACATCTTACAGGGTTGCTCTGACAATTAAAAAAAGAATAATGTATTTGAAAGCAAGGATTCAATTTAATATTGATATTACGTCTGGGATTTCTTACTACTTATGAGTTTATTTGTTTTAAAGATTGGATGTATTCATTTTATTTGAGAGAGAGAGAGAGAGAGAGGCGGCGGAAGGGCAGAGGGGGAGGGAGAGAATGTCAAGCCCCGATGTGGGGCTTGATCTCATGACCCTGAGATCAGGACCTGAGCCAAGAACCCAAGAGTCAGACGCTTAACTGGCTGTGCCACCCAGGCACACCTACTGAGGAGTTTATACAATTTATTTTATTTTATTTTTTTTTAAAGATTTTATTTATTTATTTGACAGAGAGAGATCACAAGTAGATAGAGAGGCAGGCAGAGAGAGAGAGGGAAGCAGGTTCCCTGCTGAGCAGAGAGCCCGATGCGGGACTCGATCCCAGGACCCTGAGATCATGACCCGAGCCGAAGGCAGCGGCTTAACCCACTGAGCCACCCAGGCGCCCCAAGAGTTTATACAATTTAAAGGATATTCACTCAAGCAATATTCTAACCATTGGAGGGTGTGCTTGTTTTGGAGAGGAGGGTAGTGATGGTGTTGAAGAAGAAAAGCATAAAAGAAAACAAAAATACCAAATAACATAGTTCCCTCTGAGCTACTGTATGACTTCCTAAAATTACAAGAGGATATTTGAACTAAAAAGGACCTAAAGACTAGCTGATCCAACATACCTTCATGTTATAGATGAGGTAACTGAGTCAGAAAGCCAAAATTTATATTCATATTTATATTTATCCTGTCTCGTCAACAGCCTGGTGGGACAGACCCCTGAGTAGAGGCCAGGGCTCCTGAGTGGCTGTCTATCCAGGGCTCATTCTGGGAGCCCTCCCCTTTTGAGCAGGTGTTTATTGACTCAAGAAATGGGAACTCTCAGGCTTATATTCATACTGATCAGGAAAATAGTTTGGCTTAATGTTCAAAATAACTGTTTAAACTGTTGGTTCTGGAACACCTGTTTGGCTCAATTGGTTAAGCATCTGCTTTCGGCTCAGGTCATGATCCCAGGGTCCTGGGATCGAGCCCCACATTGGGCTCCCTGCTTGGCAGGGGAGTCTGCTTCTCCTTCTCCCTCTGCCCATCCCCGCTGCTGATGTTCGCTTTCTCTCTTGCTCTCTCATTGTCAAATAAGTAAATAAATAAAATCTTAAAAAAAAAAAAAAAGAAATTAGTGGTCTCAGGGACACCTGGGTGGCTCAGTCAGTTGAGCATCTGACTCTTGGTTTGGGCTCTGGTTGTGATCTCAGGGTCCTGGGATCGGGCCCCGAGTCTGGCTCCACACTTGATGGGAATTTGCTAGAGATTCTCTCTGTCCTTCTCCCTCTGTCCCTTCCCCGCTAAAATAAACAGATCAATCTTTAAAATAAAATCAGTGGTCTCCGAAGTGGGGTCCCGGAAGGAAAAAATGAAAATTGCCATTGACTGCTTTATTGAAGAGAAAGAAAGAAAGCAATTTTCCATGGTTTCTGATGGGAAATAATCTTCTTATGTAATTCCAGTGAAGGGACATTAGTGAAAGGACTGCTTGGAGATGTGTGGGCAGGGTAAGGGGACACAAAAGCCCCCAGAGGTGAGCCACAAGGAGCATTGCTTCTCCCAGGCTTGGAGAGGAGGCCCAGGGTAGCTGGAGCCACAGGGAGGATTATATGGAGGAAGGAAACAGTCCCGTCAGAGACAAGTGGACAGCCAGGAGGGAGTGGGCAAGAAAGACCCCCAAATTCTCTCTTTCTCTGCTCTCTGGTCTCTGCTAGTACCTCCCATTGGGCAAACCCAGCCATACACCAAGCCACACCACACACCAATCCAATGTGGATCCAGCCCTTTTCGGTCAGCCCTCCAGGGCACGGAGCTGGGCATGGATCTTTGGGGACAAACAGAGAACAACCAGCACAGAAGCTTTCCAAATATTCAATATCCAGATTGCTAATGGCCCTCTCTGTCCACCTGTCAGACATCAGGTATCATGTCAGTCAGTACCCAAGGCACTTTGACCCCAATGCAAAGCGGAGGCCGGTGGTACCCTGAGTCAGTCTTTTGTTTTTGGTATATTGTAACATACTGCAACTTCTTTCTGCCTGGCCACGCGGATTTATGGATTACGGTACCTAGTTTTAATGAAATCTCACAAAATGCACAGATGCTTTAAGAAGGTTCTTGCAAAGACAGAGCAGAGCAAAGATACTGCGGTTGCGCATAAAGGAACAAGAAAGTGTCGCCCTAGCATGACTCTTCCTGGGAGGGCCTCCTCATGGGCTACAGTATCTGCTACAGGGACAAGCTAATGAAAACCGACCCAAAATTGACTCGAAAATTCAAAACGATCGCAACTATTTGAAGTACAGGTTTATTTCCATCATTAGTAATGTTGACTGTCCTCCTAAGTGTTCATTATGTTTTGAAATATTAATGATAATAAGGCCTGCGTATACTTAAAAAAAAAAGATTTTATTTATTTATTTGAGAGAGAGGGGAAGAGAGCAAGTGTGTGCAGGAGGGGAGCAGGCAGTGGGGAAGAGGGAGAGAATCTCAAACAGACTCCCCGCTGAATGTGGGGCCCAACATGAGGCTCAGTCCACGATCCATGAGATCATGACCTGAGCTGAAACCAAGAGTCGGACGCTCAATGCACTGAGCCACCCAGCATCGCTGCCTGTATTTAATAAATACACGTAGGGGCGCCTGGGTGGCTCAGCGGGTTAAGCCTCTGCCTTTGGCTCAGGTCATGATCTCAGGGTCCTGGGATCGAGCCCCGCATTGGGCTCTCTGCTCGGCAGGGAGCCTGCTTCCCCCTCTGTCTCTGCCCACCTCCCTGCCTACTTGTGATCTCCGCCTGTCAAATAAATAAATAAAATCTTAAAAAAAAATAAAACAAACACACATATATTGGGTTTATGCGAAAAATGCTTACTCATGGGATGATCGGAGACCATTGGTTTGAACAATAAAGAAAGGCTACAGTTGTAATTATGCTTCTCTTTACAGACAGCAAAGCCTCCACGGTTTTTCTGCCTAGAGCACGTAAGGCAGAAACAGAAAATGGAAAGTGACCTTAGTGAATAATAATGACAAATGTTTATATAAAACTCACTACGCGTTAAGCACTGCTCTAATCACAAATCCCACCTGACAGAAAAGAGGACTGAGGCCCGTCCAAATTGAGCAGTCTGCTGGATATAGCAAGGAGCAGGCAGGACAGAGTTTTAACCCTAGCTTCAGAGTCTTTGCTCTGGATCACCGTGCTAGGCTGCCTCTCTGAAGGAAGTAGGGGCTTCTTGGAATAATTTTGAAATGAAGACAAAACTATCTCCTCACACCTGTCAGAACGGCTAAAATCAATAACACAAGAAACAACAGGTGCTGGCAAGGATGTGGAGAAAGGGGAGCCCCTGTGTGTTATTGGTGGGAAGGCAAACTGGTGTGGCCACTGTGGAAAACAGTATGGAGGTTCCTCAAAAAGTTAAAAAGAGAACTACCATATGACCCAGCAATCGCACTAGTAGCTGTTTACCCAAAGAACATGAAAACACTAATTCAGAGGGATGCATGTGCCCCGGTGTTCACAGCAACAGTATCTACAAAAGCCAAATTAGGGAAAGAGCCCAAGTGTCCACTGACTGATGAATAAAGAAGATATGGTCTATATACAATGGAATGTTAGTCATAAAGAATGAAACCTTAGCATGTATAATGACATGGATGGAGCTAGAGAGTATTATGCTAAATGAAATAAGTCAGAGAAAGACAAATACCATATGATTTCACTCATACGTGGAATTTAAGAAATAGAACAAACAAGCAAAGGGGGAAAAGCAAGAGAGGGAGAGAGAGAGAGAGAGAGAGAGAGAGGCAAACGAAGAAACAGACTCTTAACTCCAGAGAACCGACTGATGGTGGCCAGAGGGGAGGTGGGTGGGGGGATGAGGGGACTAGGTGGTGGGGATTAAGGAGGGCACTCATTGGGGGCGAGCACCTCGGGCATTGTATGCAGATGCTGAATCACTATATTGTACACTAAAACTAATGTTACACCGTGTGTTAACTAACTGGAATTTAAATAAAAACTTGAGAGAAAAAATAGCTGACTTTGACTGCTAGCAGATATAGGAAGGCTCACGTTTCTTTCACACACACAAAAGAAAAAAACTAAATGTAATTAGAACAATGAATGCCGGTTTAAAAAGTACAGAGAAAGGGGAGCCACTCAGTTTTATGTGGGGTAAGAGTGACTATTTCGTTGCACTTTCTAGCATCTGCCAAATATGATTTCTCAGGATGTGGTAGTTGGCAGACAGCCCCTTATAGCCACTAGATTCCGCTGTCTCTCTGGGTTTTCTCCCTTTCCTTCCTGCCCTCTGAAGCCTTCCTGCAGACTTGCCTTGCCCTTGTTCTCTTTCTAGGAGCTTGTACTAGTTAGGGTTCCCCAGAGAAAGAGAACCAGTCAGATGTATCTCTCTCTCTTGCTCTGTCTTTCCCCCTATCTCCATATAGATATACACAGTCTCTCTCTCTCTCTCTCTCTCTCTGTATATGTGTATAGATATATTTTATTCCTTAAAATCTGTGAATTTTTCATCTATGTCTATCTTTAAGGAATATAGGTATGTCTATCTATCTCACAGGTGTGGAGCTGGCAAGTCTGTAATTTGTGAGGAAAGCTGGGGGCTCCTGGGTGGCTCAGCTGGTTAAGCGTTTGCCTTCAACTCAGGTCATGATCTCAAGGTCCTGGGATCGAGCCCCGCATCAGACTTCCTGCTCATTGGGGAGTGCTTCTCCCTCTCCTTCTGCCCCCCTGCCCATGCTTTCTCTCTCTGTCTTGCTCTCTCTCTCTCTCAAGTAAATAAATAAAATATTTATTTTTATTTTTTTTAAAGATTTTATTTATTTACTTGACACACAGAGATCACAAGTAGGCAGAGAGGCAGGCAGAGAGAGAAGGGGGGAAGCAGGCTCCCTGCTGAGCAGAGAGCCCGATGTAGGGCTCCATCCCAGGACCCTGGGATCATGGCCTGAGCCGAAGGCAGAGGCTTTAACCTACTGAGCCACCCAGGTGCCCCATAAATACAATCTTTAAAACAAATTTTGTAAGGAAGACCGGCAGACTGGACACCCAGAGAAGAGCTGATGTTTCAGTCTTGTGCAGTCTGGAGGCCATCTGGAGGAAGAATTCCTTCTTTCTGGGGGGGGCACATCAGCCTCTTCCGCTAAAGATCTTCAACAATTGGTGAAGGCCTACCCACTTTCTGGAGACTAATCTGTTCTACTCAAGGTCTGCTGATTTAAATGTTAATCATAGCTGGAAACTACCTTCACAGCGATGTCTGCGCGTTGGTGTTTGACCTAACAATGGGTCCCGTGGGTTAGCCAAGTTGACTCAAAATTGATCATCACAGAGTTTCTTGAAAGGACCTGGGGTTCACTGATCTTTGGTTAAGCAAGGCTTAGGCCCAGGCCCTGGGACCCCAGGGAACACAGAGCCCTTCTTCAGTTCTCTTCAGAAGGGAAACCTGCCCAACCTTCCGTGTTTTGTGTCATTTTTTTTTTTTTTCAAGAAACCTCTTGACAGCACCCAACAGGCTTGGGTAGTAAGTCTTGGTCTCTGGCTTTTAAGCCACAATCCCTGGCTTCCAGATTCCGGAGGAGCCCTCGTTTATACGGATTCAGGATGAGTGTGTTGTGGGCTTGTGTCTTATCCCACATGCTTCCTTTTCAGAAGCATGATCTCAGTCCTTCCTCTCTGAATTCTTCTGGTACTTTGTACCTCAGTCGGGGTACTTGGAATTCGGATCTTGTGTTGTAGTTGACGTACCTTCTCTTGGGCCTCCCAGCTCTGCCTTCCCCCTCCCCGCCCACCCCCCCAGATCTGTGAAAGTTCTTGAAGGCAGGGGTTGGGCTCACACTTCTGAAAGACAGCTTTCCTGCCAGGACACTGCTGCTTCGTAAACATGGCTTCTTGGAGAGACTTTGAAATGCTGATCCTCTGTGACATTTCTTGGGCAGGAATGTGATGGGTGTTAACCTCAATGAAGTCTGTGTCAGAGGGACAGGAGACAACTTTACACCTACCACACCGCAGGCAGAGCTCTCCTGTCTAGCCTTGAAGGTCACACATGCGGGCATAGCTCTTGCCACTGAGTTAGGCTTTCAAGACAGTTGTGCCTTTCATTTGCAGACAGACCCTCACTCAGCCTGGCGGCAGGGGACATGCAGCTGGAGGGTCAGGACTGATAACTTTGTAGTGCGGGCTGCTGGACCCAGGCTAGCAAATCTGTCAGATGAACTATGTTAGTTCCTGTGACTGCTGTCACCAATTACCACAAATTGAGTGGCTTAAAACAATGCAGATCCATCAGAATTCCAGAAGTTTGACCGGTCTCAGGGGACCAAGTTCAAGGTGTTGACTGAGCTGCATTCCTTTCTGCAGGAGAGAATTGTTTCCTTGCCTTTTCCTGCTCATAGGTGGTGTTCAGGTTCCTTGGTTCACGGCCCTGCATCTCGCTCTTCAAAGCCAGTAATGGCTGAAGGGCCCCTGGTCCGTGACATCACTCTGTCCTCTTGTGCTTTTCTCTTCCACTTTTAAGGACCCTTGTGATTGGGCTCACCCAGGTAGTCTGGAATAATCTCCATCTCAAAGCACTTAACTTAATCACACCTCCAAAGTCTCCCTTGCCGTGTAACATAGTTGAAGCATCTGGGCATTGGGATGGGGACATATTTGGGGAGTCATTATTCTGCCTACAGTAGTAGCCTTATGATTTCCATTTAAAATAAGTAATTAATGTAAGATAGGATTTTAAATGGAAAGATACAATACTTTCACTCATTGTAACAATGCTAGAGTTTTTGAGATATATTTATGCTTAATTTATTAAATTTATAGGTTATTAATTTACCTGGGAATGTTTTGCTTATTAGGGTTGATGCTTACTCGAGCAGGTATTTGAAGTACTTATTAAAAAAAAAAGCAAATGTGTCAGATTTATAATTGTAGCTTTAACATGTTTTTTTTTTTTAATTTTTTTTTAATTTATTTGACAGACAGATCACAAGTAGGCAGAGAGGCAGGCAGAGAGAGAGAGAGGAGGAGGAGGCAGGCTCCCTGCTGAGCAGAGAGCCCGATGCGGGACTCGATCCCAGGACCCTGGGATCATGACCTGAGCTGAAGGCAGAGGCTTTAACCACTGAGCCACCCAGGCGCCCCAAGCTTTAACATGTTTAAAGGAATTTTCTTTCTTTTTTTTTTTTTAAAGATTTATTTATTTGAGAGAGAGAGAGTGAGCGTGGGGAGGGGCAGAGGGAGAGGGAGAGAGAAACTTTAGCAAACTCCTAGCTGGGCTTAGAGCCCCAGGCAGCACTCGATCTCACAAACCGGAGATCATGACCTGAGCCAAAACCAAGAGTTGGACACTTAATTGACTGTACCACCCAGGGCCTCCAAGGAATTTGCATTAAGTGTATAAAAGGGACTCATTTTTTAAAGGGACTTTAGTCTGTTCAATTTGAGTTTATCAAACAGTAATAGAGCCCCTTTTATTTTGTATGAAAGTTTACTA
The DNA here is from genome assembly GCF_010015895.1 of Lontra canadensis. Taxonomy (NCBI): domain Eukaryota; kingdom Metazoa; phylum Chordata; class Mammalia; order Carnivora; family Mustelidae; genus Lontra; species Lontra canadensis. The sequence goes on from NW_022631796.1 coordinate 13,287, forward strand.
GACTTGTAAAGATGTAGTTGAACTTAAACTTTAATGAAAACTAGGTTTTCACATTTGTTACTTTTTCAGCTCCCATTAATTTTTAACCAAGAAGCTATAAATAGTTCTGTCTATGCCCATAAACTCACACTGATTCTTATTCGAGTGAAGGGTAAGCATGTGATCAGTGAGACTTTCAAAAGCATTTTGTGAATGTCAGTGTATGTTATTAATTCATTCAGCCCAGCCCTGGGCTGGGTACTGTGACCCAGCCCCACGTGAGACTGCAGTCCAGATGCAGGCAAGGGGTATGGGAGGTGAGATTTACTCAGTCAGAGGAGGCTTTAGGGAGGAGCTGGCCATAAGGAGCCATAAGTAGATGTTTATCAGACAGAAGCAGGGGAAGAAAGACTGCCTGGGATATTTAGTGAGTGTTGAGCTTTTGTGATCCTGGTGGAAATTAAAAAAAAAAAAATCTGAAATATGCCTTTTGTGTTGTTTTCTTTTTTTTATGATTTATTGATTTATTTGAAAGAAAGCAAGTGAGGAAGTGAGCACAAGCAGAGGGAGCAGCAGAGGGAGAGGGAGGGGGAGAAGCAGGCTGCCTGCTGAGCAGGGAGCCCAATGTGGGACTCGATCCCAGGACCCTGATATCATGACTTGAGTCAAAGGCAGACAGATGCTTGACGACTGAGCCACCCAGGAGCCCCTTTATGTAGTTTTCTGATGGAGAGTTAGGGCAGAATCAGGGTGCGTTTAAGGGTAAATGTATTATTATTTCAGCCACCACATTGGTCACCTGAGCGCATCACACCTAACTAGAGATGCAGAGCAATTCCTAACCTAGTTCTCAGACCCTTGTTTCTTGGGGAATCGTGATTATTAACATTTATGGAACACGTGTGGTGTGCCTGGTTCCGTGCCTTTTCCTCTGTATTCTTTCACTTAACCTTCACAACCCTGAGTAATAGGTTTATTGTCACCATTTTGGAATCTCGGAAACTGAGACCTAGAGGAATTAGGAGGACAAAGGTCACACTGTAGGTAAGTGGCAGGACCGTGATCGGAACCTCGCACAAGCCATTCCCTCTTCCCGGAATGCTCATGACCTCACTCTTCGCAGCTGGCTCTTCCTCACATTTTAGGTCCCAGCCTCACTCTCTTTTGTTGGAGAGACCTCCCCTGCTCAGTCCATCCTAAGCAGGTTCCCTTGTTATCCTGCATCTCAGCCCCTTGTTTAGTCTTACCGTAGCACTTATGATTTAAGTGTTTTCCTACTTGCTTTGTGTGTTTGTCTTTGTTTTTCCTACTAGAATCTAAATTCCGTGAAGGCAGGCATTCTGTCCATCTTGTACATTATCGTGTTCCCAGTCCCTTGCACAGATCCAGGGTATAATAGCTGTTCAGCTGTTCCGTAAATGTCTATTGATGAATAAATTGATCCTGATTTGACAGCTCATTATTCCCTAATCATTGTAGTACACACACCGTATGTGGAACTATCCCATTGAAGCATAGCACTGTGTTATTGATGGAGGTCGGCCCTCAGCAGCAAGCTTATTTCTCTACACGTTCCTAGAAATTTTATAACAATGATAAGTTTCTGTTACAAGGAATCTAAGCCTCACGAGGCAAAAGAGAAACATCCTCAGTATGCTGAAAAGCCAACTTGAATTGGCACACACCAAAAATGCGCCCGTGTGTTGTTGGAAAAACATTTATTGCAATTCAGTGTCAAAAAGTTTTTACAAAAATATGCCACCGTCTGGTACAAACAACTATAAAAAAATCAATTCATCATGCAAGGCAAGTGTGCAAATAATTTACACAGAAGGACTTAGCTCACACAATATTAAATGAACATCTTTGCGTGAAATAAGACTAACCTTGTACTTTTAGTTACATGTCCAACCCCCTATAGCACTTTTTAGTAAAAGGAGTAAAGCTTCTAAGCTTAGGACATGGGCTTTCATGTGCATCCCCTTTAGCCAGGGTTATGGGCACTTGGTAGAACAAAGATGGTGCCAAGAGCTCTCAGGCCCTCGGTGGCAATCCATGGAGCCTTCTGTTTAACAGACTCGTGCCTCGTTAATTAAACAAACATTGCTCTACTCAGAGACTGAAAAAGTCACGTTCAAACTCCAGAAGTAATGTTGTAGCAGATGGAGTTTTAAGAAGTTCAGACATTTGGAATAGCCATCCATTTTTGGACAAATGGGGCAGGGCCGGGATTTTGGGAGCTTTCTCAGGAAGCTTTGTTTGCTGAGTTCAGGGACACTTTGAAAAATGTCCAGCAGACAAAGTCACAAGTATCTGTGGTCCCTTGCTCCTTGCTGCCTCTTGGAATAAAATAATCTGTCTTTGCTTGGTGAAGATGAGGTTTAGCAGAGAGTGGGATGATCCCCCCTCACCCCAGGATAGAAACTCCCCAGATCTGTTGGCAGGTGCTGGAGGGTGGGGAGGAGAAGGGTATGGATTAAATGTACTTCTTAGTCTGAGAGGAGGTACCTGCTTGCTGACCATCAGAACCTCAGTTTCTAGAAAGCAAGATGGCTGCTCGGCCATGATTTCTCTGCCATAAGGGCCACTTCTGTAATTAAAATGTGGGTACCCAGGGAAAAGTGAGTTTGTCAGAACGTGCTGCTTGCTCTGTGGCCAGCAGGTTGTACTCCCTAGAATGCTGTACTCACAACAGTGTCAGAGGTTTGCAAAAATGTTAAGTGGCTCCAGGGAGAAATGTTAACTTCTCCATGGAGAACCAGGGACTAGAAATATTTGGAAAAGATAATGGCCAGATGCCTCATACTGGACCCTCATGCTTGCCTTCCACGGTGAAGGTGTTGAGAACAATCAGGTCATGTGTCACGCGTCTCCAGACAATACCAATGAATGCTGGGTAGGGGGCACAGAGTCAAGGCCTCAGAAAGTCCTGGGTTCGTACTCAGGTCTACCACTGAGTACCAGATGGGCTCAGACATGCCCCCCGAATGTTCCGGACCTGCTATCTCGTGTTGAAAGGCAGAAGGAATGCCACACTCTGCCATCTTCAACTTCCCTTCCTGCACCAAAGTCTGGGATGGGAGTTTCCTTCCTTTGGGAAACTATGGAGGGTTTACTCTCTTTAACAAAGGAGAGAAGAAAGCATCTCAAGAAATTGTGGAGTTTAAAGGAATTATGATCTTGTTTACTGAAGACATCAAGAGCCCAAGATATATCAGAGTCTTTGCATTTGTCTAGAGGTTCGGGGTGTTTCTGAGGTCTGTTTAAACACTAATAGGATTTTAGGCCAGGATCCAGTCAGAAGGATGGTTCACAGACTCAGATAGTTGGAAACAGATTAAAAAAAAAAACAAAAAAACCAAAAAACGAAACGCCCAGATGTCCACATAGAAAATGTTGATATAGTTTAGTTTAAAAAAAAAAAATTCACACATAAAATTACAGTTAAAAAAATTCACACATAAAATCGAGTGCATAACAAAACATTATTGCCCTATAGCCCGGCAGAAAACTATAAACTCAGGTGTGTAGTTTATGATAAACATTGTATTCAATGCTACAAACGCTACACTGTTGAACATGTCTTGAAATGATTGACCTTGTAAATCACACCACTTGCTTAGACAAGTAAAATTCTAAGCCCCCTCCCTTTTCCCACACAGAAACCACAGAAAAAAAAGGAGCTTCTGTTAAATTGTAAGCTCCCCATGAAAAACACTTTTCGAATCCACAGGGAATCATGGCAATAACGTGGTACCTGCTTGTTACCTTCCTTCTCCATCACCCAGGAAAGCCCACGGCCGTACTGTTTTGCAGAATCAACCCAGCCCATCTCAAATATCTCCTCCAGGCCACTTCCACAGAAAACTGATCATCACTAAACAAATGTCAGTCACAGCTGACCCCCTGGATATGTTTTTACTTGTACTTTTGCCCCTTGCCCTCCCATGCTACCAATCCCACTGCTCAAAGTAATAACATCAAGTAATCATGCACTCTAGTTGAAGATGCCATGGACTTTTTTCTAGATCTTGCTATGAAGTGAGCGCTCACCTATTGTTTCCCTAAATGTTGTGCCTTACTCTCAAGAGACTCCAGGCTTGTTGCTCGTATATCCTTACTTTGGACCAGATCAGACCTAACATCCCTGTGGACTTGTGCTCACGCACAGTGCTCTGGACTTCCTCCTTCCTTCTCCAGAAGTCCAAAGTACTTCCTAGCTGACATCAATGTCAAAATCTACGTTACCGGCGTTGGGGGTGGGGGGGTAGGGGCAGTGGCTAGGTAGGTACAACAATGAGAGGGGAGCCTCCTATCTCTTCCAGCAATTTCCATTTCCATCGTCCTGTCCCTCTGGCTTTTAGACCAGCAGTTTTGAGATGGGGATTCTTTTTGTTTTTTAGGTTGGGTTGTCCCCAGAGGGTTCGCCAGTTCTAAAGATGATTAGTACCCAGGGAATGAGAATTTTCTTTTTCATTCACTTTACTTATATGTGAGGCTCTGGTAATGCTAACAGCTACCATGGGGCGCCAGCACAGACGCTCTCACCTGCTATGTTCTCCGTCACCTTCCCATGAACCACAGCATCAGAGAGAGGCCATTTCTATTCCTTCCCCCATCCCTCTCCACCTGCCATTTCCTTTCTTAGTCTCGTCTGCCAATGAAGGATAACCACCAACGTTGGTTTCTTCTCTTTTTTCCTTAAAAATTTTCCTTGGCTCTGTCACATACCACGTCCAAAAATGCCAACAGAGATGGGGAGAGCCCAGAGGCACCGTCAAGGGAAACATCTCAGAAGACCATCTCCCAGCCACTTGTGGTAGCAGTCATCCTGCACAGGCACGCCTTGCTGCCTAGGGTAGGAGACGCAGTCGCCGGCATTGCAGACCGTCCAAAGGAGACCGGTCGGCCAGTTTTGTGCTGGTGGTCTCAAGCAGACAGCATTTCTGGGGCTGCAAACCTAAGGGTGCCTGGGAGTTCCCACCTCCCTGATCAGCATGAAGGGGCAGAGGTCATGAGTTGATGGACAGATGTGGAAGGCCATGAATGCCTACACCTAAAAATGCCAGAGTCAAAGTTTCCAGAAAGATCTCACAGCTACAATCAACCCAGCTCTGCCTCGCATCTTTCAGGAAGCTGAGACATTTGAGAGAAGCTGTCTGAATTCTGGAAGTGCCAGTTTTTTTTTTTATTCCGCCATCTAGGCCCTGTGTTCTCAGTGTGACGTGGACTCAGCAGGGAGGGAAGACCAAAAAAGCCCACTGGGTCTTAGAGGGGTTCCGGAAGGTCAACCTTATGCAACAAGATCTTATTTTTTAATGTTTAATTCTTCTCAGTTGGGGAGAAATTTAAATGCAATTTAATGTTTTCTTCGGATGGGGGGGCAGAAGTGAAAATAAATACGGAGACACCCCGGTGTGTAGGCGCAGACGCGGCAAAGTGAGGAGGGTTGATGGAGAATTGACTTCTCTTCAGCCTGCTGGTACCCGGACTATGCCCTGAGGGATAAGCAGCAAGGGGCTGTGCATCTCCAGCTGGTGCCTGGCCTTGTTTCTGTCCTTGCTTACCCACCTGTCCCCTCCCCAGGTCACCCCTAGGTTCACCCCCTAAGGATACACTGCTCTCTACCGTGAACGTGAGCAGTTCCGATTTTTGCTTTACTTACTTGCCAAGGGCATGCAGGGTGGCAACTTTATTTGCAAAAGAGGAAAAAAAGCACAAAGCAAATACAACTGCCAAAATATGTACATTGTTGTAGAAAAGCAAAGTTCTATAAAAAGTAAAAAACAAAAACATCCCCCACCCCATCCCAGGAATATTTGACAATGAACTCATGAAGTCCTGAGATGTCCTGTCTTCCACACGGTCACCTGCTGGCATTTGCCTAGCAAGATCCCCAGGGGTACGGAGCAAGTTTAGGATGAACACACAGTACTTCTGTTCCCTAGGATCGGAACTCTAGGTTTTATCTTGTCATCCTCGCAGGAAGTCCTATAGCTTGGGCTGAGTAAATTTTGGTGTTGGGCATAAAAGAAAAGAAAGCTCCTCCGCTCATCGCCTGCCAGGAGGGACAGCAGCTACTAAAATGTCTAACTGATAACGTAAAACCTGTTTTACAAGCCTTTATCAGCCCTCCGGCTCCCAGAAGTCCACAGATGAACGCTTATCTGTGAAGATATTCTGGGAAGCCCAGACAAGCCGAGAAGTTTAACAGGAATAACAAAGTCTTCACAGCTATTGGGTGACTCCTTCTATCTTGTCTGCGGTGGGACTTCTTCCTCTGGGGCTGTTTTTAGTTGGCCCTATGTTGCCCCTGAATGAGCTACAACACGAAAAGAAAAAAAAAAAAAAAAGGCTAATGTGCTGTGGAGTTGTTCTAGAAAGGAGTCAATGCCAAGGAGTGCCTATTCCCGTAAAAAGGAGGTCTGCAAGGTGATGAGGATTGCCTCCAGGACCCCTTCCTATAGAAACCACTTTCCCAGGAGAAAAAACAAGAAAAACAGACACTGCCTGCGGGACAATGCACTTTGTCGGAGGGGGTGCTGCGTACTTTCCGAGGTAGAGTATTGTGTGATATTTGGAAGACAAGGCCCTATGCCCACGCGGGTTTAAGATGGGTGGTGCTTCCTTTGCCTTTTTAAAACAAACCTCCCCCCCCAATTTAAACCGAAGCACAGGGATTTCGCGTATGTTGTCCTCTTCTCTTTCTTTAAAAAGCAAATTTTCACATTGTAAACAGAGTGTTCTATCTTGAATTTGAGTTCTGCCCTTCTTTTCCACATCCCTAGGGAACTACCAAGGAGTCTCAGTGAACACGAGAATTCCATTTTCACAGACGAAACTGAATTCCTGCCCTTACAGTCTTGCCGGCAAATAGTTAGGAAAACAGCTTATGGACAGTATTTCCGCTTTTCCATACCAGTTCTAATGAGAAGTCCGTATTCTGAGACTCCCAGCCGGCAGCTGCATCTCTCTCCCCTTCCAACGTCCTCTCAGTGACTTAGCTCACAAGTTCTGAGCCAGTGTTTCAAATGTACACTATATACAAAGGAAGTGTCCGAGCTCCGTATTCCCAACCATCCGATCAGCTGGGGAGCCCTTCGAAGTGTTGTCCCGAGCTGGGATTCAGAACTTGAACAAGTTGATAAAGTCCTGGGGTGAGAGGGAAACGGAGCAGCTCTCTGGGTTATTGGCTGTGCACGGGTGGTCAGTGCCCTGGAAAGGAACATCACGGTTGTAGGTTGGAGTTCTCAGAAGCACCGTGTTGGCTTGTAGCCCCATGAGGCTGTGCCCAATTTCACAACATTCCTATGTCAAGAATGCCATAAGTTCTGCAAAAACTAAAGAACTGTGTGTGTGTGTACCTGTGCACAAAGAGGGTGGGAGAATTTGAAGGTGGGTGGGATGTACAAGTATACACACACACACACACACACACACACAAATAGCGGTGGAGGAAATTAAGGGCTCTCAAAGGTTTTCTCCCCAGGGACTGAATCAGTGTCCTGTACACCTTCAGTGAGGGGCTGCTGTAGGGAAGAGTAGGAAAGGAGCTGGAAGAGCTTTCGCATGGCAATGCTGGTGCCTTTGACTCTTAGGGGCTGGGCTAGGGGTCTGTGGCAGCCACCTCGAGACACCTACCTTCCAGGAAAGAATGTGACAGTGTCTGCAGAGCTGAAGGGTGTCTCCGTACTGCTCTTTCCGTGGGTAACAGCGCACAAGTTTAAAATACATCTTCTTCCAGTCCAGCTGTCCTTTGTCTGATAAAATTAATCGCTTGCGGATCTAAATTACAAATGAATACAGGTAATTGCAGACGACCGCAGGAGACTTCATCAAGAAGACGGTTGTGGTTTTATGCTTCTGAAAAGTTCTGTTCCCACCCTCTCCTTCCCCCTTTTTCATCTATGCCCTGCACTTGCCAGGGAAAAAATTGCCAAGATAGAAAGAAGGCTATTCTGAGCTCTACCCAGTGAGACAGTAGCTTTATCAATCTTTAAAAGACACAGGGGTCTGGTGACATCTTACTGGTGACCTCTACTAAACTGTATTTGGATGGTCCTTTAAAGTTTAGGTGATTTCAGTAAACACCTTCAATCTTTTCTCTGCTGTAGACTTGAGTGGTTATTTCCAGGGAGATGCAGTCACTGCTTGGCACGGTGGCTCTATTTTATATCTAAATATTAGTGGCTTCATGAACAGAACTTGTTGAACTCACACATCTATATAAAGAATGTGGGGGAAAAAAATCTGAGGCAGCATAAGGAGGGGAAACAGGCCTAGAGCTGGTGTCAGAAACCCCTAGTTCAAACTCACATTCAAGGCCAGCTTCTTTCCCTTGGGAGCCATTTCCCCAGTCTGTGGTCTGAGTCCCCTCATCTGTTTAAAGTGAGGGTCAGGATACCAACTCCACACTGGGTTGTTAGACTAAAATGAAATACTATCTATAAAAGTTCCTTAGCTGTACAATATGAAGTTAAGTTGTAAGTTACTCTGTAATTTACTTTGTAAGTTACTCTGTTACTTTTTAAAGCAAGTTGTGCAAGTGTGCATGTAGGTTAAGAATGTCCCCCCACCCCGGCCCCGGAATCACATACATGATTTAGAAACCCCTCGTTCTGTTGCCCTCTAGTCAGCTGGGAAGCCCTGGAGGCTGGGCACCCGTGCCTCGAGCTCCGGAAGAATGCCAAGGAAGCAGGAGGGTGGGGGACAGAGAAGGGGACGGAGGGACTGCCCACGGGGCCCCCCTGACCTGTCGCTCGGAGAAGTGGTACTGGCAGAGTTTCTTCCACAGCAGCCGGTCCTCACTGAGCACGTGCAGGTCGGGGGCCACCTGGCCGAGGCTGACCAGGTCGCGCCCGTCACTCAGCCTCTGCATGATGTTCAGCTGGAGGCACAGGGGCAGGTCGGTGAGGGTGAGGCCTTTGAAGGCGGGCTGTGGGGAGAAAGCGGATGTTAGGCAGCACTTTGCAGGGGTGGGGTAGGGGGACGGGACTGGCGGGCCGCAGATCACCAGGTGACACTCTCCAAGGATCCAGCTGTCCCCTCGGCCTCCATCCTCAAGCTGGCTGACGGATCCCAGATCCAGAGGCGAGATTCTCAGCGGAGACCCACAGGAATAGCCTGGACCAGCTGAGGCTAAATGGTGCCAGAGGGATTTTCCCCCGTTTCACAAAGCATTATCCTTTCAACGACTCTCGAACGGCGCATGCTGGATTCTTGTGCTCCGTTCAATTCACTCACTGACCAGATTCGCTACCTTCCTAAAGGGCTCTGTGCCTTGGACAGAGCACCAGCCCCTGACCACGGATCCCTCCAGGCAGCGTTTCTTGCCTAGGCCCAAACTCGATGCCCCAGGCCTCCGGCTGTCCCCTCACTGCTCTGCCCGTCCAAACGGTGCTCTTCTTCAGGTCCAGCTTGTACCTATTTCTTCTGAAAGGGAATTTCTTTTCTGCCTTTTGTGGGTACCCCAGGCCTCTGACACATCTTCCTGGAATTCTTATGTTCTCTTCCAGGGACTTTTTGAACCAGCCCCTTTATGTTATGTAATGCTAACTGCTTCCAAAAGGAAACTTGAATGGAACATTCCTGCTGGAATGTAAGGTCCATGGAGGCAGGACTTTCTTTTTTCACTGCTGTGTCCTTTGTGCCTAGAAGACCACTTAGCATATAATAGGTACCCAAAAAATATCTGAGGGGTGAATGGAACCCTCATAATCAAGTAGGTAAAAAAAAACCAAAAAGACCCTGTGCTTGTTGTGTATATTTGTGTATCTGTGTGTGTGCATGCATGTGTGTGTGTGTGTGTGTGTGTATGCGTGTTTCCTTTAGGAATGACTGGTCCAGAACCCTTTGTAAATGCCTCCATCTTTAGAACATCTCTATTCAAACCTAGGGGATCCGTGGACTATTAAAAAAAAACAAACTCTTTGTGGGTAATACATTGGCAATTAATCAGAAGCGGCTTCTGCTTAACCCTGAACTTATATTTAATTATAATTTTATATTTATGATTTAAATTTTGATGGGCTCATGTTACCCGCCCACACCTGGACCCTTGAAGGTGGGGCCTAATTTCATATCCCCTGCAGACGAGCCCAGCACAAACAACCTCTTTTGAGGGCCTACCGTGGCCTGGCACTGGGGTTGGAATGGGTTCATTCGGCTGGTGAGAGACTCGGAAACGTAAGCAAAAGCAAACAATTAGAGAACAGTATGTTACGTGCGTCAAGTCAGCACAGAGTGCTCTGGGAACCGTCCGGACAGAGGAGGTCCTCCCTAGTATTTACTGATAGGTCCTGAACAGCAACCCGCGTTGCCATCTGGGTAAGCAGTCGGCCAAGTCCCTTATGACTGGGGTTCTTTGTTCTTCTCATGCTAGACCTGGGTGAGCTCTTGATTTTGGACTACGGCCATTTAGCTCAGTGCTCTGTCACCTCCAGGGGTCACAGGAAAAGATACAGGATGAAGAATCCCTTCCTTAGAGCTCAGGGGAAAATATCCCGTCGATGGGTATTGAGTCCCATCCTCAAATTTTTAGGGAACTATTCTGTTCAAGGCACATCAGAGCCCACACGCACAGGATTCCAGGGGGAATGTGTGGTTTCACCAGGCCCCACCTGTGTCCCCTGCAGAGCAGGACAGGTGTGTAGAGGGAAGGTGGGAAGAAGCATGGGGCCTCGGGAAGCTGGACTAAGGAGAAGAATGGGAGGTGGCATGGGAGGAACACCTGACGGACAAGCAGCAGATGTGGACCTCAGGTGCCCTTGGGAACTCTGGGTCTCAGTTTCCCCACGTCCAAAATGAATAGGCTTAGAAGACTATGAAGGTCCCTTCTGGCTCCAGCGATCTCAGATCTGGATCAGCTCCAGCCTCTTAACTCATCAGAAGTGACTATGACCTGACAGTTTAAATCATTCAAGCTGCTGGCCTGAACTTTAAGTTGTTTGCAAAATTCAGGACTTTTGCCGGACCGTGGAACGCTCTAGACCTATTTGTCGTTTATCATCTGCTGCTGATCATATAAGCTAATAAAACTGCCATGACATTTTCTTTTTGTTTCCAGTACTTCAAAGCATCTACTTTTTTGGTTAAAACTCCCAGGCCAATTATTACATTGAACTCCTATTAAAGTCCACTTGGCAGAGTTCACGCTCAAATTTTCAAACCTGAACTTTTCCAAAATCCTTGCCCAGACCCCATGCTGAGCCCTTGCTCCTGATAAATGGTTAACTGCTTGCATGCCTTCTTTTTGAATATAAACATATAAAAGAACAATAAGTCACTCAAGCATTTGGCTATAATCCTTCTATGGCCACCCCTGCCCTCTATCTGCTTCAAAACCCTGCCTTACCCACAGTGATTCTTACCCCAAACCCTGCCTTACCCACAGTGATTCTATGTGACTTCTCCCCCTTCCAAGCCAGTTCTCTTTGCCTTTTTCCCCTTTCGTCCTTTATTCTATTAATTATTTTTGCCAATAAAAATTGGCTCCATAGAATTAGATATGAAATTTAGAAGGAAAACAAGATTATATGCCGGGAAGATACTGCTAGAACTTTGGCAGATAGAAAGCAATTACTGTAAATGTCACCTTAACATTTTTGTATAATAACATACTTCTCTTTAGTCCAAGCTGTTAGAAAGTCGGCTTTAAAATATAGTGCAGACTGAAGTAATTAAGTCCTGTTTTTCTCTCTCTTGATCTTTCTTTCCTCTGGAGAGTTGGGCATTTGTGTGACAAGTTCTGTGGGCTCCATGGGTTCCCATCACTGCTCTCAAGATCATGGGGCTCAGAGCGAGGAGGGCTGGGAAGGAGGGCAGGGGAGGAGAGTTCAGTGGGGAGAAGAGCAGCCTCTGAAGGCAGGCCGGGGTTCAGTTCCCCTACTACTATATCTTACCTCTGCTGAGGCACCAGCCACACTGTTCTCTTTTTTTTTTTTTCCCCTACGATTTCTTTGTTTTAGAGAGAGGGAGAGGAAGAGAGAGACTCTCAAGTAGACTCTCCTGAGCAGGGAGCCTGACGTGGGGCTCGATCCCACAACCCTGAGATCACGACCTGAGCTGGGACTAAGAGCTGGATGCTCAACTGGCTGAGCACCCCCCCCCCCCCGGCGCCCGCAGCCACACTATTCTTAACTACTCAGCCTGATTTTTCTCACTTACAAAATAAAGAAAAGCACATCTCACAGTGTTGCTGGCAGAGCTGATGAGATGACGCATGGAAGTACTTAGCATAGTGCCCAGTAGAAACTGGCTATTATAAAGACCCCTACTTACAGTTATTCACTGGATGAGTTAATTAATACATGTGAAAGACTTAGAAGAGTGTCCGCCACAGAGAGAGCCCTTTGTAATAATAAGAGCGGACACATTTAAAGACTTATTACATGCCAGACACTGTTCCAAATATTTTCTATATGTTAGCTTATTAAATCTTACACCAGGGCTAGGAGATAGGCATTACTTCCCTTCAATCATTCATTCACTCATCTAAAACTTATTGACTGCCTTCTGCTCTGTGCATGGCAGAGAGATGAGCAGGGAGCAAGACGGCAGTCTTTCCTGGCGGCGCTCATAAGCCAGTGGATGGACAAAGGGAAGCGGAATCACGTTTGAGATAATCTCAGATGGCAACAGATCCTCTGAGGAAGGTGAGATGAGAGTGTTTTCAGAGGATTGGATGGTCCGGGGAGGCAGGACCAAGCTTGGCATGGGCAGAGAACAGCTTGGCCAGACAGGAGTGCCAGGAGCAGAGGGGAAGCTGAGATGAACTTCAGTGTTTGATCTGTCCTGCACGGGATTGCATTGGATGTAAAGGATTTACAAAAAGCTGGATCACTGAATACATAGTTGGAAGAAAGCTGCATTGAAAAGAAGTTTGGAAACCAATGACGTTAAGAAAGCTTTGCCATTCGAGGAATAAGGAGTTCTGGCCCGAGTCGCTGGGCTTCTCTGGTCCCCACTCCTGTCTCACCATATGAAGGGTTATAGGAATGACAAGGGCCACCTCCTCCCTGGCGTGTTTGTGGATCAGTTAAGGGGGGTTCTAGGTAAGAGAGCCCATGGGCGTACAAAATACGTGAGCAGCTGTGGCCAAGGAGACTCCTGGGATGTGGACAGAGGGAACAGAGGCAAACTCTGGGCAAGTGTGATCCTCTAAACAGTGTGCCAACGTTGCTGGAAGGAAGAGGCCCTTGGGATAGATGGGACTTGCTCATTTAGATCCCTGGCTGGAAACTTCTCTCCTGGGCTTAGATCAAAAGAGAAAGGATTAACGTCCAGGCTGCGTATAACACCAGAAATCAGGTAGAAGGTCTACGTGAGTTTTCTGTGAGAGATAAGCTGGGAATCTGATCTCAAATTCACATCATCAAACTATGCCTACACTTAAGAGAACGGGGTAAATTATTAGAATAAATTCGGTAAATGTTCAGAACACAAGCTCTTAAAATAATCAAACAATTGAGATAACTTTTCTGGGCTTGTGCTGTGCTCTGTGTGTGTGTGTTTAAGTGTGGGAGTTGTAGCCGAAGTGATTCCAAGGAAGTCACATCATTCTGAAGCTTCTCATTATTCCCTTTGTTTCAGAGCTTAAGAAACTCAGAGGTTATTAATAGCCAAATCAAGGTCACTGCATTTTGAAAACTTCATATAAGTATTTAAAAGAGGTCAAAGAGGTTTCTTCATGTTACTTTCCCAAGAGATGGGGCAGACCCAGACGTTATCTGCTTGGGCCCCGGAACCACTTAGAGCAGCAAGGTCCGTGATAAGGGAGGCGGGCGCCTCCTGAGCCGTCTAAGTGTGCCTGTCCGTCAGCGAGTGGCAGGAGGGCAGGGCGCTGTCTTTCTTACAGTGTTTGTGGGCCTCAGTCCTCCTGCTCGCTATTAAAAGCATAAGAGCTGAGAGCCAGGTTAGTTTCTAAAAGCCAAAAGACACTACTGATAATAGGAGGGCCTCTCGGGATATTTTCCACTTTGAGCGAGAATCGCTCTTTTCTTCCCCTACATGTAATGTTCACAGTCTGGAACCAAAGGCTTCCTTGTCATAATTCTTAATCACTGGAAGAAGAATTTGCAAAGGTTGGTGGCGGCCTTCCAAGCCATGGCCGTCCCAGCTCTGTCGTATTCAAGGCAGCGTCCCTGCAGCTGTGAAGCACGCGTCCTTCGGGAGGAAATGGGAAAAGCGAGCGATCCACGCCCCCCCCCCCCAATCCAGGCTTCCAATTTTCCTGCCACGCTGCAATCCGAAGACTTTGACCCCCACCCCTTCTCTATTGGGAATTCCCAGCCCACTCTCGGCGCCCGGGAGAGGGCATCCGATCGGGACAGTCCACACTCTTCCTTCACCAGGGAAGATCTACAAAGTCCTGGGAGGCCGCCCAGCCTCTCGGGGGAGGCAGCGGCGGAAGTCCTTACCGCCGGAGGGAGGCGGGCGTTGCTGCTTACCCGGGTGATTTGGATACTGTTCAGCTGCTGCTGCCAGTGCAGAATCGTCTCCATCCGGTATACCCACATGTTGATGTTCCCGACCAGCACAGACTTGCCGACTCTCTGCACCAGCGTGCACAAGGACGTGTAGAGGGTCTGCAGCAGCTCCCTGATGAGCCTGATGTTCTGCTGGTCTTCGAGGACTTGAGTGG
>NW_022631797.1:0-27904 GCF_010015895.1 Lontra canadensis
AGAGAGAACAATCACAAGTAGGCAGAGAGGCAGACAGAGAGGGGGGGTGAAGCAGGCTCCCTGCTGAGCAGACAGCCCTAGGAGGACTCCATCCCAGGACCCTGAGATCATGACCTGAACCGAAGGCAGAGGCTTTAACCCACTGAGTCACCCAGGCACCGCCTGTGACTGCATTTGGAGATAGGAGGAAATTCAGATGAGATGAGGTCAGGTATCTGCCATGTGAGGCCACAGTGAGAAGACGGCTGTCTGCAAGTCCGGAAGAGAGCTCTCACCAGAAACCGGAGGCGGCTAGACCTTGATCTTGGACTTCCCGGCCGCCAGAACTGTGGAAAAATGCATTTCTATTGTTTAAGGTCCCAGTCTAGGGGATTTTGTTACAGCAGCCTGAGACCAAGATACCTGCCAAATATAGAAAAAAGAAAAAAAACAAAAAACAAAAAACAAAAAACCAACAACAAAAAAACCAAACAGTGAAAAGAATCATTTACCTATTCTCCAGACCCAACAATTAGATATGATTAGATGTATGTTCTAGAAACAGTAAGATGTTTGTGTTGGAGGGGTTCAAGCTGCAGAGGGGGCATGTTAGGTGCCTCCTGCAGACTTCCGGGCAAGTGGTGTTGACAGCTCTAGTTGGGGGAGGCAGTGGAGAAGGAGGGGAACCATCAGGGACGGATTGAAGAGTAGAATTGATGAGGCACATGAATTTCAGTCATGAGTCTGGGCTTCATTGAATCTGAGATGCCAGGGGTTATAAGATGCAGCTTGAATTCAAAGGTATTAAGAATGAGAAGGATGTTCATCTTGGATTGGATGAAATGCACTAGAATCAAAGATCGGGGCCGCCAACCCCACCCACATGGGAATGCTGGACACCAGCTCACAATTTATTGGTGTGTAAAAGACAAGCAAGATTTTGATATCTAGAATCCTGACACATGGTATGGATGAAGGAGGGTGTCTTTTTTATGCTTCCCAAGTTCAACTCCTGCTGTTCTGGATTAAAGGACATGTTGGGAGGTGGGTTGTGTGGTTGGGAACTTAAAGGAGCTCTCAGTTTAACAAAATGCTACCCAGATGTGATGATGTCATTTGCAAGGCCATAGTCATGCCCAGTTTAGAAGCAGCCAGATTCTGTTTATTTAATAAAAATGGATGTTTTGAACGGTGGTGCTAGGGGAGGGCCTCCTGCATCCTTTTCCGGGAGCTTTCTTGGGCTCCTAGAGAGAGCTTGGATTCCACAGGCAGATGGAGCTATTATCCTTGTTTTCTCTCCCCAGTGACAGGCCTACCAAGCCTGTAATTACAGGGGACCAGCATCCCTTGTTTTGGAGCTGGGATGGTTATATAAACACCAAGAGCAAACATTGCTTTCCCAGGCTATACTTCGAGGACCTGAAATTCCCCTTTGGAGGGCATGGCATCCAACTCAAACAAGGCACCTGGCGGAGGGGCGGGGCGCAGCTTTCTGCAAGGAGAGCCCGATGCAGGCTTGAAGGATGGACACACCAGGGTGGGCCCCAGTCATACAGCGAGGGGGCTTGTATCTGCACACCCAGGAACCCCCAAATGGATTTCTGCCTCTTCTAATCTGAAATAGGATTGAAGAATTCATGCGAACGTTAGAAAGTTCACGGAGAGCCAGACCTCTCTGTTGCAAGTTATTTTAGGACATTTCAGTCACTGTTTTGGAAAAAAAACACTTTAGCCTTTGTGTTCCCGGAAGTACCCAGCAAAATTGGCCCCTCTAGACCCCTGAGCCGTGAGTGCAGGCCCTGGATTTAGGCAGCCTCGATTTGAATCCCAGTTCTATCGTATGTCGTAGGGCAAGCTGCTTATCGTTCCTGTGCCTCTGTTCTCTCCTCCGTAAAATGGGAATAATAAATAGTATCTATTTCATCGAATTGTTGAGATAACCAAGCATTTAGTGTGCTTAGAACAGTGCCTAGCTATTTAACATAAAACAATAATTGTAACAATATCGAACACTAACAAGTGTTCAGTTTCCTGCGCCAAGCACTGTTCTACATGAAATAGCTCATTTGATCCAACCAGCCATCCTATGAGATAGGTGCGCTTGTCATTCCCATCTTATACGTGAGAAAATTGAAGCAGAAAAGTCTATTTAATACAGAAAAGTCTATTTAATGTCTCTGCTGAACTTCATGTATACCTGATTGTGGAATATTAAAATTGTTGGTTCCTATGTCTGAGTCTCTCCGTTAAATGTGTGGGCTCCTAAATACAATGACTCCAGTTGCCCTTTTCCACTTAATAGACCTAGTACCAGGCACCCAGTAGGTAAATAATGTTGAGTAAATCGGATCTGGCTGAATGGGAAATCTCAGTTCACGGTATCACCATGAAAAGATTTTTAAAATTTTTTTCAGTATTGGCTCCCAATGATATTGTATGGCTCTTTCCGAGGTTTCATGGGAACGGCCCCCTTGGTGACCTTCAGGCCAAGTCCTGCAACCTTCTAGCTCCCGCCAGTTATTAACAATCTCATTCCGGTGTGCGAGCCTCAGCCTGGTTAATTTTACAGCATCTCCCTCAGATCTGAGCTCTCCTCTCTGCCCCACCAGGGCTCCAGGGGCTGCCTGGTTTCTTTGTGGCTGTCCCTCTTTCTGGGGCTTAGGTGAAGGGTGGGAGTGGGAGGGCGGGAATGGGAGGAGGCAGAGGCTCTTCCTTACTGAGTTTAAGAGGAGGTTTCCATCCTCTCTCCGTGGGTTGTGGCTGCTTGTCTAGCTAACTGGTTTGTGGTCAGTTCCCTTGGGGGCAGATTCTAAAGCTGGCTCTCCTGTGGGCTGTGGGAGCAAGTCCTTCCAAGTCCCCTTTGGGAGTCTCTCCCCACACATTTCCCTGCATGGAGATGTGGCTCCAGCAAAACCTCTTCCCCATGACCTTGCTTCAGTCCTCACGGCTGTCATTGGCTGCTGGGGCACTTACCTGAGGGTCCCCCCCTTAAGGAGATGCAGGAAAGATGGCTCAAGCCTAGTTACCTTCTTAGCATCCAGCCTACCCAAGGAAACCTCGCACACCCTTGCATACCCCTGGGCACAACGCAGGCTGCCTTGCTGCCCCTCTGTCTCGGCAGGCCCGTGTTCTCTTTAGGGCTCTTTTCCTTAGCCCCAGGCACCATTTGCAAGCCCATTGCCTAAGCAGCCAACCATAGGGGAATGAAACGCTAGTATTCCAGATGGCTGGAACCCCTGGGCTTTATGAATGATTCTCCTGGAGTCCCGGCTGTGACTTAAGGGAGGGGATAGTCTCTTTCCATGAACACTTCTCTCCCCTCCTGGCTGAACTCCTCTCTCTTTCTCCTTCTTTATATTGATTCTGGATGGTTGATTCTAGCCTTTCCATAAGCCCTGCAGTGAGGTGGCTGGCACCCCTGTTGCACTTAGCATGTCAGGATTCTCAGCACCACTTGTCTTCTGCATTGGGTTTTAGCCAAAGTTCTGGGACCTCATAGCAGCACTGTTCACAGTAGCCAAGGCGTGGACGCAACCTCAATGTTCATTGGGGGATGAATGGTTGAAGAAAATGTGGTGTGTATGGGTGTGTACTGTTGTGTGTATGGGTGTGTACTGTGTATATGGACACATGATGGAATGTTATTCAGCCATGAAAAAGGAGATCTTGTCATTGGTGATAATATGGGTGAAACTTAAGGGCATTACATGAAGTAAAATAAGTCAGGCAGAGAAAGACAGATACTGTTTGATCTCACTTATACATGGAATCTAAGAAAGCCAAACTCCTAGAAACAGAGACTAGAATGCTGGTTGCCAGAGGTATGGGCTAAGATGGGGAGCTGTTCATCAGAGAGTACAAATGTCCAGTCATAAGCTGAGTAAGTTTTGGAGACCTAAGACATAGTATGGTGACTGTGGTTAGCAGTGCTGTGTATTCGATATTTGACAGTTGCTCAGAGAATCTTAGAGATTCTCTATCTTACAATCTTAGAGAATCTTAGAGATCATAAATATTCTCACCACACACACTCACAAATGGTAATTATGTAAGTTGATAGAAATGTTAAGTAGCCTTATTGTGGTCATCAATTCAAGTATACATGTGTGTCAAGTCCTCAAGTCATGCACCTTAAACTTGAACAATGTTATATGTCAGTTATATCTGGATAAACCTGGAGCAAAAACCACAGCAAAACTGGGGAGGACGTTTCTAAACTTAAAAAAATCTTCCAGAAATAACTTAGGAGACACTTTATTTCCTAAGTGATTCTATGCAACAGGCCGTAAAATTTAATGTGTATCTTTCTTTTTCCTCCTCATACCTGAAGCTATGACTTTGTGAATTGTAGGTCTTTGGCAATGAGTCATTGGAAGTTTTTCCAAATTATATACACAGACAATTTTTTTTTTTTGAGCTAAGAAATATGGCACATGTTAGAAATAGTTGAAAGGCACAGCTGTCCCCAGAGCTGGGGAATGAGGTGACCCATGTTAGTGAAACTAGTTAAAATCGATTGACTAGGAAAAAAAACAAAAGCAAAGTTCTGGGACCAGAGAAACCCCACTCAGCATCCTGTTATAGTAATTATCAAGTTACAGAGTATCATTTTGGGGGCAGACACCATACATTCCTAGGTCTCAGTTGTCTCAGTGAAATGGGGGACGGGGTGGGCCGTATGCTTATAGGAAGTTGATAGAAGCTGGACCAGATCACCTCTTCTGGTCTCTGTCAGTTTTAACATCTTTAAGTCTGTGAAGTTCATGGTTTCAGGTTTGCCCAAATTCAACGTTTCTCTCCTTCTTTGTTTTGTCTCAAGTTAAAATCGCATTCGTGTCAAGGCATTTCCTGGTTGTGAAGCCAGACCTGGAAAGGGGGACAGTGCTAACTAGGAGAGGAGAGGAGAGTATTGTGCTTACATATATGAGGGAATGGAAACAAAGCAGTGCTCTGTGTCTAATCTGTTCCATCTCCCGGTGGCAGGGCTGTTAGCACAAGCCAAGAATTCTTTCAGATATTTGTCGGCAAGTCTTCATCTAATAGCAAGCCCATTGGAATGGCAAGGCTAAAGAAAATGTATCCAGGAGACCTCTGGGTGTCCGGTGCAGGAAATACGTATTTCACAACGACTTTTCCCGAGGCACTATATTAGGTGCTGTGCAGGGAGGACGGTTCTGGTGTCATAAAAACCACACTGGGTTTAGGGTGAGACAGATTTGAGCTTAAACCGTAGCTCGGTGGTTTTGAAAGTGTGTGGCCGGAGTATGATGGTAAATGTTGAAGAAACAGCTCTGAAGAAGGAGGAGGTTGAGGAGGAAGAGGAGGGGAAGGAGGAAGGGAGAGGAGGAGGGGGGAGGAGGCAGAGGGGGAAGAGGAGGGAGAGGAGGAATGGGAAGGGAAGGAGGAAGTAGAAGTGGGAGGAGTGGGAGGAGGGGGAGGAGGAGAAGAAGCAGCAGATCTGTAGCTCCTTCTGATTTCTGTGGTATGAATATTCTCACTAAGGCCAATATTAAATTACCGACATGCCACTGAACACAGAGTTGGGAAGAGACAAACCCGTGCAGGTCAGCTCTCATGAGCCAGCTCCAGCACCCTGTGCTGTGTGATCTAGGACAGAAGATTTCGTTTTTCTGAGCCTCCTCAGTTTCCGCATCTGTGAAGTGGGTTGGTGCTAGCATACATCTTACAGGGTTGCTCTGACAATTAAAAAAAGAATAATGTATTTGAAAGCAAGGATTCAATTTAATATTGATATTACGTCTGGGATTTCTTACTACTTATGAGTTTATTTGTTTTAAAGATTGGATGTATTCATTTTATTTGAGAGAGAGAGAGAGAGAGAGGCGGCGGAAGGGCAGAGGGGGAGGGAGAGAATGTCAAGCCCCGATGTGGGGCTTGATCTCATGACCCTGAGATCAGGACCTGAGCCAAGAACCCAAGAGTCAGACGCTTAACTGGCTGTGCCACCCAGGCACACCTACTGAGGAGTTTATACAATTTATTTTATTTTATTTTTTTTTAAAGATTTTATTTATTTATTTGACAGAGAGAGATCACAAGTAGATAGAGAGGCAGGCAGAGAGAGAGAGGGAAGCAGGTTCCCTGCTGAGCAGAGAGCCCGATGCGGGACTCGATCCCAGGACCCTGAGATCATGACCCGAGCCGAAGGCAGCGGCTTAACCCACTGAGCCACCCAGGCGCCCCAAGAGTTTATACAATTTAAAGGATATTCACTCAAGCAATATTCTAACCATTGGAGGGTGTGCTTGTTTTGGAGAGGAGGGTAGTGATGGTGTTGAAGAAGAAAAGCATAAAAGAAAACAAAAATACCAAATAACATAGTTCCCTCTGAGCTACTGTATGACTTCCTAAAATTACAAGAGGATATTTGAACTAAAAAGGACCTAAAGACTAGCTGATCCAACATACCTTCATGTTATAGATGAGGTAACTGAGTCAGAAAGCCAAAATTTATATTCATATTTATATTTATCCTGTCTCGTCAACAGCCTGGTGGGACAGACCCCTGAGTAGAGGCCAGGGCTCCTGAGTGGCTGTCTATCCAGGGCTCATTCTGGGAGCCCTCCCCTTTTGAGCAGGTGTTTATTGACTCAAGAAATGGGAACTCTCAGGCTTATATTCATACTGATCAGGAAAATAGTTTGGCTTAATGTTCAAAATAACTGTTTAAACTGTTGGTTCTGGAACACCTGTTTGGCTCAATTGGTTAAGCATCTGCTTTCGGCTCAGGTCATGATCCCAGGGTCCTGGGATCGAGCCCCACATTGGGCTCCCTGCTTGGCAGGGGAGTCTGCTTCTCCTTCTCCCTCTGCCCATCCCCGCTGCTGATGTTCGCTTTCTCTCTTGCTCTCTCATTGTCAAATAAGTAAATAAATAAAATCTTAAAAAAAAAAAAAAAGAAATTAGTGGTCTCAGGGACACCTGGGTGGCTCAGTCAGTTGAGCATCTGACTCTTGGTTTGGGCTCTGGTTGTGATCTCAGGGTCCTGGGATCGGGCCCCGAGTCTGGCTCCACACTTGATGGGAATTTGCTAGAGATTCTCTCTGTCCTTCTCCCTCTGTCCCTTCCCCGCTAAAATAAACAGATCAATCTTTAAAATAAAATCAGTGGTCTCCGAAGTGGGGTCCCGGAAGGAAAAAATGAAAATTGCCATTGACTGCTTTATTGAAGAGAAAGAAAGAAAGCAATTTTCCATGGTTTCTGATGGGAAATAATCTTCTTATGTAATTCCAGTGAAGGGACATTAGTGAAAGGACTGCTTGGAGATGTGTGGGCAGGGTAAGGGGACACAAAAGCCCCCAGAGGTGAGCCACAAGGAGCATTGCTTCTCCCAGGCTTGGAGAGGAGGCCCAGGGTAGCTGGAGCCACAGGGAGGATTATATGGAGGAAGGAAACAGTCCCGTCAGAGACAAGTGGACAGCCAGGAGGGAGTGGGCAAGAAAGACCCCCAAATTCTCTCTTTCTCTGCTCTCTGGTCTCTGCTAGTACCTCCCATTGGGCAAACCCAGCCATACACCAAGCCACACCACACACCAATCCAATGTGGATCCAGCCCTTTTCGGTCAGCCCTCCAGGGCACGGAGCTGGGCATGGATCTTTGGGGACAAACAGAGAACAACCAGCACAGAAGCTTTCCAAATATTCAATATCCAGATTGCTAATGGCCCTCTCTGTCCACCTGTCAGACATCAGGTATCATGTCAGTCAGTACCCAAGGCACTTTGACCCCAATGCAAAGCGGAGGCCGGTGGTACCCTGAGTCAGTCTTTTGTTTTTGGTATATTGTAACATACTGCAACTTCTTTCTGCCTGGCCACGCGGATTTATGGATTACGGTACCTAGTTTTAATGAAATCTCACAAAATGCACAGATGCTTTAAGAAGGTTCTTGCAAAGACAGAGCAGAGCAAAGATACTGCGGTTGCGCATAAAGGAACAAGAAAGTGTCGCCCTAGCATGACTCTTCCTGGGAGGGCCTCCTCATGGGCTACAGTATCTGCTACAGGGACAAGCTAATGAAAACCGACCCAAAATTGACTCGAAAATTCAAAACGATCGCAACTATTTGAAGTACAGGTTTATTTCCATCATTAGTAATGTTGACTGTCCTCCTAAGTGTTCATTATGTTTTGAAATATTAATGATAATAAGGCCTGCGTATACTTAAAAAAAAAAAGATTTTATTTATTTATTTGAGAGAGAGGGGAAGAGAGCAAGTGTGTGCAGGAGGGGAGCAGGCAGTGGGGAAGAGGGAGAGAATCTCAAACAGACTCCCCGCTGAATGTGGGGCCCAACATGAGGCTCAGTCCACGATCCATGAGATCATGACCTGAGCTGAAACCAAGAGTCGGACGCTCAATGCACTGAGCCACCCAGCATCGCTGCCTGTATTTAATAAATACACGTAGGGGCGCCTGGGTGGCTCAGCGGGTTAAGCCTCTGCCTTTGGCTCAGGTCATGATCTCAGGGTCCTGGGATCGAGCCCCGCATTGGGCTCTCTGCTCGGCAGGGAGCCTGCTTCCCCCTCTGTCTCTGCCCACCTCCCTGCCTACTTGTGATCTCCGCCTGTCAAATAAATAAATAAAATCTTAAAAAAAAATAAAACAAACACACATATATTGGGTTTATGCGAAAAATGCTTACTCATGGGATGATCGGAGACCATTGGTTTGAACAATAAAGAAAGGCTACAGTTGTAATTATGCTTCTCTTTACAGACAGCAAAGCCTCCACGGTTTTTCTGCCTAGAGCACGTAAGGCAGAAACAGAAAATGGAAAGTGACCTTAGTGAATAATAATGACAAATGTTTATATAAAACTCACTACGCGTTAAGCACTGCTCTAATCACAAATCCCACCTGACAGAAAAGAGGACTGAGGCCCGTCCAAATTGAGCAGTCTGCTGGATATAGCAAGGAGCAGGCAGGACAGAGTTTTAACCCTAGCTTCAGAGTCTTTGCTCTGGATCACCGTGCTAGGCTGCCTCTCTGAAGGAAGTAGGGGCTTCTTGGAATAATTTTGAAATGAAGACAAAACTATCTCCTCACACCTGTCAGAACGGCTAAAATCAATAACACAAGAAACAACAGGTGCTGGCAAGGATGTGGAGAAAGGGGAGCCCCTGTGTGTTATTGGTGGGAAGGCAAACTGGTGTGGCCACTGTGGAAAACAGTATGGAGGTTCCTCAAAAAGTTAAAAAGAGAACTACCATATGACCCAGCAATCGCACTAGTAGCTGTTTACCCAAAGAACATGAAAACACTAATTCAGAGGGATGCATGTGCCCCGGTGTTCACAGCAACAGTATCTACAAAAGCCAAATTAGGGAAAGAGCCCAAGTGTCCACTGACTGATGAATAAAGAAGATATGGTCTATATACAATGGAATGTTAGTCATAAAGAATGAAACCTTAGCATGTATAATGACATGGATGGAGCTAGAGAGTATTATGCTAAATGAAATAAGTCAGAGAAAGACAAATACCATATGATTTCACTCATACGTGGAATTTAAGAAATAGAACAAACAAGCAAAGGGGGAAAAGCAAGAGAGGGAGAGAGAGAGAGAGAGAGAGAGAGAGGCAAACGAAGAAACAGACTCTTAACTCCAGAGAACCGACTGATGGTGGCCAGAGGGGAGGTGGGTGGGGGGATGAGGGGACTAGGTGGTGGGGATTAAGGAGGGCACTCATTGGGGGCGAGCACCTCGGGCATTGTATGCAGATGCTGAATCACTATATTGTACACTAAAACTAATGTTACACCGTGTGTTAACTAACTGGAATTTAAATAAAAACTTGAGAGAAAAAATAGCTGACTTTGACTGCTAGCAGATATAGGAAGGCTCACGTTTCTTTCACACACACAAAAGAAAAAAACTAAATGTAATTAGAACAATGAATGCCGGTTTAAAAAGTACAGAGAAAGGGGAGCCACTCAGTTTTATGTGGGGTAAGAGTGACTATTTCGTTGCACTTTCTAGCATCTGCCAAATATGATTTCTCAGGATGTGGTAGTTGGCAGACAGCCCCTTATAGCCACTAGATTCCGCTGTCTCTCTGGGTTTTCTCCCTTTCCTTCCTGCCCTCTGAAGCCTTCCTGCAGACTTGCCTTGCCCTTGTTCTCTTTCTAGGAGCTTGTACTAGTTAGGGTTCCCCAGAGAAAGAGAACCAGTCAGATGTATCTCTCTCTCTTGCTCTGTCTTTCCCCCTATCTCCATATAGATATACACAGTCTCTCTCTCTCTCTCTCTCTCTCTGTATATGTGTATAGATATATTTTATTCCTTAAAATCTGTGAATTTTTCATCTATGTCTATCTTTAAGGAATATAGGTATGTCTATCTATCTCACAGGTGTGGAGCTGGCAAGTCTGTAATTTGTGAGGAAAGCTGGGGGCTCCTGGGTGGCTCAGCTGGTTAAGCGTTTGCCTTCAACTCAGGTCATGATCTCAAGGTCCTGGGATCGAGCCCCGCATCAGACTTCCTGCTCATTGGGGAGTGCTTCTCCCTCTCCTTCTGCCCCCCTGCCCATGCTTTCTCTCTCTGTCTTGCTCTCTCTCTCTCTCAAGTAAATAAATAAAATATTTATTTTTATTTTTTTTAAAGATTTTATTTATTTACTTGACACACAGAGATCACAAGTAGGCAGAGAGGCAGGCAGAGAGAGAAGGGGGGAAGCAGGCTCCCTGCTGAGCAGAGAGCCCGATGTAGGGCTCCATCCCAGGACCCTGGGATCATGGCCTGAGCCGAAGGCAGAGGCTTTAACCTACTGAGCCACCCAGGTGCCCCATAAATACAATCTTTAAAACAAATTTTGTAAGGAAGACCGGCAGACTGGACACCCAGAGAAGAGCTGATGTTTCAGTCTTGTGCAGTCTGGAGGCCATCTGGAGGAAGAATTCCTTCTTTCTGGGGGGGGCACATCAGCCTCTTCCGCTAAAGATCTTCAACAATTGGTGAAGGCCTACCCACTTTCTGGAGACTAATCTGTTCTACTCAAGGTCTGCTGATTTAAATGTTAATCATAGCTGGAAACTACCTTCACAGCGATGTCTGCGCGTTGGTGTTTGACCTAACAATGGGTCCCGTGGGTTAGCCAAGTTGACTCAAAATTGATCATCACAGAGTTTCTTGAAAGGACCTGGGGTTCACTGATCTTTGGTTAAGCAAGGCTTAGGCCCAGGCCCTGGGACCCCAGGGAACACAGAGCCCTTCTTCAGTTCTCTTCAGAAGGGAAACCTGCCCAACCTTCCGTGTTTTGTGTCATTTTTTTTTTTTTTCAAGAAACCTCTTGACAGCACCCAACAGGCTTGGGTAGTAAGTCTTGGTCTCTGGCTTTTAAGCCACAATCCCTGGCTTCCAGATTCCGGAGGAGCCCTCGTTTATACGGATTCAGGATGAGTGTGTTGTGGGCTTGTGTCTTATCCCACATGCTTCCTTTTCAGAAGCATGATCTCAGTCCTTCCTCTCTGAATTCTTCTGGTACTTTGTACCTCAGTCGGGGTACTTGGAATTCGGATCTTGTGTTGTAGTTGACGTACCTTCTCTTGGGCCTCCCAGCTCTGCCTTCCCCCTCCCCGCCCACCCCCCCAGATCTGTGAAAGTTCTTGAAGGCAGGGGTTGGGCTCACACTTCTGAAAGACAGCTTTCCTGCCAGGACACTGCTGCTTCGTAAACATGGCTTCTTGGAGAGACTTTGAAATGCTGATCCTCTGTGACATTTCTTGGGCAGGAATGTGATGGGTGTTAACCTCAATGAAGTCTGTGTCAGAGGGACAGGAGACAACTTTACACCTACCACACCGCAGGCAGAGCTCTCCTGTCTAGCCTTGAAGGTCACACATGCGGGCATAGCTCTTGCCACTGAGTTAGGCTTTCAAGACAGTTGTGCCTTTCATTTGCAGACAGACCCTCACTCAGCCTGGCGGCAGGGGACATGCAGCTGGAGGGTCAGGACTGATAACTTTGTAGTGCGGGCTGCTGGACCCAGGCTAGCAAATCTGTCAGATGAACTATGTTAGTTCCTGTGACTGCTGTCACCAATTACCACAAATTGAGTGGCTTAAAACAATGCAGATCCATCAGAATTCCAGAAGTTTGACCGGTCTCAGGGGACCAAGTTCAAGGTGTTGACTGAGCTGCATTCCTTTCTGCAGGAGAGAATTGTTTCCTTGCCTTTTCCTGCTCATAGGTGGTGTTCAGGTTCCTTGGTTCACGGCCCTGCATCTCGCTCTTCAAAGCCAGTAATGGCTGAAGGGCCCCTGGTCCGTGACATCACTCTGTCCTCTTGTGCTTTTCTCTTCCACTTTTAAGGACCCTTGTGATTGGGCTCACCCAGGTAGTCTGGAATAATCTCCATCTCAAAGCACTTAACTTAATCACACCTCCAAAGTCTCCCTTGCCGTGTAACATAGTTGAAGCATCTGGGCATTGGGATGGGGACATATTTGGGGAGTCATTATTCTGCCTACAGTAGTAGCCTTATGATTTCCATTTAAAATAAGTAATTAATGTAAGATAGGATTTTAAATGGAAAGATACAATACTTTCACTCATTGTAACAATGCTAGAGTTTTTGAGATATATTTATGCTTAATTTATTAAATTTATAGGTTATTAATTTACCTGGGAATGTTTTGCTTATTAGGGTTGATGCTTACTCGAGCAGGTATTTGAAGTACTTATTAAAAAAAAAAGCAAATGTGTCAGATTTATAATTGTAGCTTTAACATGTTTTTTTTTTTTAATTTTTTTTTAATTTATTTGACAGACAGATCACAAGTAGGCAGAGAGGCAGGCAGAGAGAGAGAGAGGAGGAGGAGGCAGGCTCCCTGCTGAGCAGAGAGCCCGATGCGGGACTCGATCCCAGGACCCTGGGATCATGACCTGAGCTGAAGGCAGAGGCTTTAACCACTGAGCCACCCAGGCGCCCCAAGCTTTAACATGTTTAAAGGAATTTTCTTTCTTTTTTTTTTTTTAAAGATTTATTTATTTGAGAGAGAGAGAGTGAGCGTGGGGAGGGGCAGAGGGAGAGGGAGAGAGAAACTTTAGCAAACTCCTAGCTGGGCTTAGAGCCCCAGGCAGCACTCGATCTCACAAACCGGAGATCATGACCTGAGCCAAAACCAAGAGTTGGACACTTAATTGACTGTACCACCCAGGGCCTCCAAGGAATTTGCATTAAGTGTATAAAAGGGACTCATTTTTTAAAGGGACTTTAGTCTGTTCAATTTGAGTTTATCAAACAGTAATAGAGCCCCTTTTATTTTGTATGAAAGTTTACTAGACTTGTAAAGATGTAGTTGAACTTAAACTTTAATGAAAACTAGGTTTTCACATTTGTTACTTTTTCAGCTCCCATTAATTTTTAACCAAGAAGCTATAAATAGTTCTGTCTATGCCCATAAACTCACACTGATTCTTATTCGAGTGAAGGGTAAGCATGTGATCAGTGAGACTTTCAAAAGCATTTTGTGAATGTCAGTGTATGTTATTAATTCATTCAGCCCAGCCCTGGGCTGGGTACTGTGACCCAGCCCCACGTGAGACTGCAGTCCAGATGCAGGCAAGGGGTATGGGAGGTGAGATTTACTCAGTCAGAGGAGGCTTTAGGGAGGAGCTGGCCATAAGGAGCCATAAGTAGATGTTTATCAGACAGAAGCAGGGGAAGAAAGACTGCCTGGGATATTTAGTGAGTGTTGAGCTTTTGTGATCCTGGTGGAAATTAAAAAAAAAAAAATCTGAAATATGCCTTTTGTGTTGTTTTCTTTTTTTTATGATTTATTGATTTATTTGAAAGAAAGCAAGTGAGGAAGTGAGCACAAGCAGAGGGAGCAGCAGAGGGAGAGGGAGGGGGAGAAGCAGGCTGCCTGCTGAGCAGGGAGCCCAATGTGGGACTCGATCCCAGGACCCTGATATCATGACTTGAGTCAAAGGCAGACAGATGCTTGACGACTGAGCCACCCAGGAGCCCCTTTATGTAGTTTTCTGATGGAGAGTTAGGGCAGAATCAGGGTGCGTTTAAGGGTAAATGTATTATTATTTCAGCCACCACATTGGTCACCTGAGCGCATCACACCTAACTAGAGATGCAGAGCAATTCCTAACCTAGTTCTCAGACCCTTGTTTCTTGGGGAATCGTGATTATTAACATTTATGGAACACGTGTGGTGTGCCTGGTTCCGTGCCTTTTCCTCTGTATTCTTTCACTTAACCTTCACAACCCTGAGTAATAGGTTTATTGTCACCATTTTGGAATCTCGGAAACTGAGACCTAGAGGAATTAGGAGGACAAAGGTCACACTGTAGGTAAGTGGCAGGACCGTGATCGGAACCTCGCACAAGCCATTCCCTCTTCCCGGAATGCTCATGACCTCACTCTTCGCAGCTGGCTCTTCCTCACATTTTAGGTCCCAGCCTCACTCTCTTTTGTTGGAGAGACCTCCCCTGCTCAGTCCATCCTAAGCAGGTTCCCTTGTTATCCTGCATCTCAGCCCCTTGTTTAGTCTTACCGTAGCACTTATGATTTAAGTGTTTTCCTACTTGCTTTGTGTGTTTGTCTTTGTTTTTCCTACTAGAATCTAAATTCCGTGAAGGCAGGCATTCTGTCCATCTTGTACATTATCGTGTTCCCAGTCCCTTGCACAGATCCAGGGTATAATAGCTGTTCAGCTGTTCCGTAAATGTCTATTGATGAATAAATTGATCCTGATTTGACAGCTCATTATTCCCTAATCATTGTAGTACACACACCGTATGTGGAACTATCCCATTGAAGCATAGCACTGTGTTATTGATGGAGGTCGGCCCTCAGCAGCAAGCTTATTTCTCTACACGTTCCTAGAAATTTTATAACAATGATAAGTTTCTGTTACAAGGAATCTAAGCCTCACGAGGCAAAAGAGAAACATCCTCAGTATGCTGAAAAGCCAACTTGAATTGGCACACACCAAAAATGCGCCCGTGTGTTGTTGGAAAAACATTTATTGCAATTCAGTGTCAAAAAGTTTTTACAAAAATATGCCACCGTCTGGTACAAACAACTATAAAAAAATCAATTCATCATGCAAGGCAAGTGTGCAAATAATTTACACAGAAGGACTTAGCTCACACAATATTAAATGAACATCTTTGCGTGAAATAAGACTAACCTTGTACTTTTAGTTACATGTCCAACCCCCTATAGCACTTTTTAGTAAAAGGAGTAAAGCTTCTAAGCTTAGGACATGGGCTTTCATGTGCATCCCCTTTAGCCAGGGTTATGGGCACTTGGTAGAACAAAGATGGTGCCAAGAGCTCTCAGGCCCTCGGTGGCAATCCATGGAGCCTTCTGTTTAACAGACTCGTGCCTCGTTAATTAAACAAACATTGCTCTACTCAGAGACTGAAAAAGTCACGTTCAAACTCCAGAAGTAATGTTGTAGCAGATGGAGTTTTAAGAAGTTCAGACATTTGGAATAGCCATCCATTTTTGGACAAATGGGGCAGGGCCGGGATTTTGGGAGCTTTCTCAGGAAGCTTTGTTTGCTGAGTTCAGGGACACTTTGAAAAATGTCCAGCAGACAAAGTCACAAGTATCTGTGGTCCCTTGCTCCTTGCTGCCTCTTGGAATAAAATAATCTGTCTTTGCTTGGTGAAGATGAGGTTTAGCAGAGAGTGGGATGATCCCCCCTCACCCCAGGATAGAAACTCCCCAGATCTGTTGGCAGGTGCTGGAGGGTGGGGAGGAGAAGGGTATGGATTAAATGTACTTCTTAGTCTGAGAGGAGGTACCTGCTTGCTGACCATCAGAACCTCAGTTTCTAGAAAGCAAGATGGCTGCTCGGCCATGATTTCTCTGCCATAAGGGCCACTTCTGTAATTAAAATGTGGGTACCCAGGGAAAAGTGAGTTTGTCAGAACGTGCTGCTTGCTCTGTGGCCAGCAGGTTGTACTCCCTAGAATGCTGTACTCACAACAGTGTCAGAGGTTTGCAAAAATGTTAAGTGGCTCCAGGGAGAAATGTTAACTTCTCCATGGAGAACCAGGGACTAGAAATATTTGGAAAAGATAATGGCCAGATGCCTCATACTGGACCCTCATGCTTGCCTTCCACGGTGAAGGTGTTGAGAACAATCAGGTCATGTGTCACGCGTCTCCAGACAATACCAATGAATGCTGGGTAGGGGGCACAGAGTCAAGGCCTCAGAAAGTCCTGGGTTCGTACTCAGGTCTACCACTGAGTACCAGATGGGCTCAGACATGCCCCCCGAATGTTCCGGACCTGCTATCTCGTGTTGAAAGGCAGAAGGAATGCCACACTCTGCCATCTTCAACTTCCCTTCCTGCACCAAAGTCTGGGATGGGAGTTTCCTTCCTTTGGGAAACTATGGAGGGTTTACTCTCTTTAACAAAGGAGAGAAGAAAGCATCTCAAGAAATTGTGGAGTTTAAAGGAATTATGATCTTGTTTACTGAAGACATCAAGAGCCCAAGATATATCAGAGTCTTTGCATTTGTCTAGAGGTTCGGGGTGTTTCTGAGGTCTGTTTAAACACTAATAGGATTTTAGGCCAGGATCCAGTCAGAAGGATGGTTCACAGACTCAGATAGTTGGAAACAGATTAAAAAAAAAAACAAAAAAACCAAAAAACGAAACGCCCAGATGTCCACATAGAAAATGTTGATATAGTTTAGTTTAAAAAAAAAAAATTCACACATAAAATTACAGTTAAAAAAATTCACACATAAAATCGAGTGCATAACAAAACATTATTGCCCTATAGCCCGGCAGAAAACTATAAACTCAGGTGTGTAGTTTATGATAAACATTGTATTCAATGCTACAAACGCTACACTGTTGAACATGTCTTGAA
Source organism: Lontra canadensis (assembly GCF_010015895.1). Lineage (NCBI taxonomy): Eukaryota > Metazoa > Chordata > Mammalia > Carnivora > Mustelidae > Lontra > Lontra canadensis. Next base: position 16,854 of record NW_022631797.1, read on the forward strand.
ATGATTGACCTTGTAAATCACACCACTTGCTTAGACAAGTAAAATTCTAAGCCCCCTCCCTTTTCCCACACAGAAACCACAGAAAAAAAAGGAGCTTCTGTTAAATTGTAAGCTCCCCATGAAAAACACTTTTCGAATCCACAGGGAATCATGGCAATAACGTGGTACCTGCTTGTTACCTTCCTTCTCCATCACCCAGGAAAGCCCACGGCCGTACTGTTTTGCAGAATCAACCCAGCCCATCTCAAATATCTCCTCCAGGCCACTTCCACAGAAAACTGATCATCACTAAACAAATGTCAGTCACAGCTGACCCCCTGGATATGTTTTTACTTGTACTTTTGCCCCTTGCCCTCCCATGCTACCAATCCCACTGCTCAAAGTAATAACATCAAGTAATCATGCACTCTAGTTGAAGATGCCATGGACTTTTTTCTAGATCTTGCTATGAAGTGAGCGCTCACCTATTGTTTCCCTAAATGTTGTGCCTTACTCTCAAGAGACTCCAGGCTTGTTGCTCGTATATCCTTACTTTGGACCAGATCAGACCTAACATCCCTGTGGACTTGTGCTCACGCACAGTGCTCTGGACTTCCTCCTTCCTTCTCCAGAAGTCCAAAGTACTTCCTAGCTGACATCAATGTCAAAATCTACGTTACCGGCGTTGGGGGTGGGGGGGTAGGGGCAGTGGCTAGGTAGGTACAACAATGAGAGGGGAGCCTCCTATCTCTTCCAGCAATTTCCATTTCCATCGTCCTGTCCCTCTGGCTTTTAGACCAGCAGTTTTGAGATGGGGATTCTTTTTGTTTTTTAGGTTGGGTTGTCCCCAGAGGGTTCGCCAGTTCTAAAGATGATTAGTACCCAGGGAATGAGAATTTTCTTTTTCATTCACTTTACTTATATGTGAGGCTCTGGTAATGCTAACAGCTACCATGGGGCGCCAGCACAGACGCTCTCACCTGCTATGTTCTCCGTCACCTTCCCATGAACCACAGCATCAGAGAGAGGCCATTTCTATTCCTTCCCCCATCCCTCTCCACCTGCCATTTCCTTTCTTAGTCTCGTCTGCCAATGAAGGATAACCACCAACGTTGGTTTCTTCTCTTTTTTCCTTAAAAATTTTCCTTGGCTCTGTCACATACCACGTCCAAAAATGCCAACAGAGATGGGGAGAGCCCAGAGGCACCGTCAAGGGAAACATCTCAGAAGACCATCTCCCAGCCACTTGTGGTAGCAGTCATCCTGCACAGGCACGCCTTGCTGCCTAGGGTAGGAGACGCAGTCGCCGGCATTGCAGACCGTCCAAAGGAGACCGGTCGGCCAGTTTTGTGCTGGTGGTCTCAAGCAGACAGCATTTCTGGGGCTGCAAACCTAAGGGTGCCTGGGAGTTCCCACCTCCCTGATCAGCATGAAGGGGCAGAGGTCATGAGTTGATGGACAGATGTGGAAGGCCATGAATGCCTACACCTAAAAATGCCAGAGTCAAAGTTTCCAGAAAGATCTCACAGCTACAATCAACCCAGCTCTGCCTCGCATCTTTCAGGAAGCTGAGACATTTGAGAGAAGCTGTCTGAATTCTGGAAGTGCCAGTTTTTTTTTTTATTCCGCCATCTAGGCCCTGTGTTCTCAGTGTGACGTGGACTCAGCAGGGAGGGAAGACCAAAAAAGCCCACTGGGTCTTAGAGGGGTTCCGGAAGGTCAACCTTATGCAACAAGATCTTATTTTTTAATGTTTAATTCTTCTCAGTTGGGGAGAAATTTAAATGCAATTTAATGTTTTCTTCGGATGGGGGGGCAGAAGTGAAAATAAATACGGAGACACCCCGGTGTGTAGGCGCAGACGCGGCAAAGTGAGGAGGGTTGATGGAGAATTGACTTCTCTTCAGCCTGCTGGTACCCGGACTATGCCCTGAGGGATAAGCAGCAAGGGGCTGTGCATCTCCAGCTGGTGCCTGGCCTTGTTTCTGTCCTTGCTTACCCACCTGTCCCCTCCCCAGGTCACCCCTAGGTTCACCCCCTAAGGATACACTGCTCTCTACCGTGAACGTGAGCAGTTCCGATTTTTGCTTTACTTACTTGCCAAGGGCATGCAGGGTGGCAACTTTATTTGCAAAAGAGGAAAAAAAGCACAAAGCAAATACAACTGCCAAAATATGTACATTGTTGTAGAAAAGCAAAGTTCTATAAAAAGTAAAAAACAAAAACATCCCCCACCCCATCCCAGGAATATTTGACAATGAACTCATGAAGTCCTGAGATGTCCTGTCTTCCACACGGTCACCTGCTGGCATTTGCCTAGCAAGATCCCCAGGGGTACGGAGCAAGTTTAGGATGAACACACAGTACTTCTGTTCCCTAGGATCGGAACTCTAGGTTTTATCTTGTCATCCTCGCAGGAAGTCCTATAGCTTGGGCTGAGTAAATTTTGGTGTTGGGCATAAAAGAAAAGAAAGCTCCTCCGCTCATCGCCTGCCAGGAGGGACAGCAGCTACTAAAATGTCTAACTGATAACGTAAAACCTGTTTTACAAGCCTTTATCAGCCCTCCGGCTCCCAGAAGTCCACAGATGAACGCTTATCTGTGAAGATATTCTGGGAAGCCCAGACAAGCCGAGAAGTTTAACAGGAATAACAAAGTCTTCACAGCTATTGGGTGACTCCTTCTATCTTGTCTGCGGTGGGACTTCTTCCTCTGGGGCTGTTTTTAGTTGGCCCTATGTTGCCCCTGAATGAGCTACAACACGAAAAGAAAAAAAAAAAAAAAAGGCTAATGTGCTGTGGAGTTGTTCTAGAAAGGAGTCAATGCCAAGGAGTGCCTATTCCCGTAAAAAGGAGGTCTGCAAGGTGATGAGGATTGCCTCCAGGACCCCTTCCTATAGAAACCACTTTCCCAGGAGAAAAAACAAGAAAAACAGACACTGCCTGCGGGACAATGCACTTTGTCGGAGGGGGTGCTGCGTACTTTCCGAGGTAGAGTATTGTGTGATATTTGGAAGACAAGGCCCTATGCCCACGCGGGTTTAAGATGGGTGGTGCTTCCTTTGCCTTTTTAAAACAAACCTCCCCCCCCAATTTAAACCGAAGCACAGGGATTTCGCGTATGTTGTCCTCTTCTCTTTCTTTAAAAAGCAAATTTTCACATTGTAAACAGAGTGTTCTATCTTGAATTTGAGTTCTGCCCTTCTTTTCCACATCCCTAGGGAACTACCAAGGAGTCTCAGTGAACACGAGAATTCCATTTTCACAGACGAAACTGAATTCCTGCCCTTACAGTCTTGCCGGCAAATAGTTAGGAAAACAGCTTATGGACAGTATTTCCGCTTTTCCATACCAGTTCTAATGAGAAGTCCGTATTCTGAGACTCCCAGCCGGCAGCTGCATCTCTCTCCCCTTCCAACGTCCTCTCAGTGACTTAGCTCACAAGTTCTGAGCCAGTGTTTCAAATGTACACTATATACAAAGGAAGTGTCCGAGCTCCGTATTCCCAACCATCCGATCAGCTGGGGAGCCCTTCGAAGTGTTGTCCCGAGCTGGGATTCAGAACTTGAACAAGTTGATAAAGTCCTGGGGTGAGAGGGAAACGGAGCAGCTCTCTGGGTTATTGGCTGTGCACGGGTGGTCAGTGCCCTGGAAAGGAACATCACGGTTGTAGGTTGGAGTTCTCAGAAGCACCGTGTTGGCTTGTAGCCCCATGAGGCTGTGCCCAATTTCACAACATTCCTATGTCAAGAATGCCATAAGTTCTGCAAAAACTAAAGAACTGTGTGTGTGTGTACCTGTGCACAAAGAGGGTGGGAGAATTTGAAGGTGGGTGGGATGTACAAGTATACACACACACACACACACACACACACAAATAGCGGTGGAGGAAATTAAGGGCTCTCAAAGGTTTTCTCCCCAGGGACTGAATCAGTGTCCTGTACACCTTCAGTGAGGGGCTGCTGTAGGGAAGAGTAGGAAAGGAGCTGGAAGAGCTTTCGCATGGCAATGCTGGTGCCTTTGACTCTTAGGGGCTGGGCTAGGGGTCTGTGGCAGCCACCTCGAGACACCTACCTTCCAGGAAAGAATGTGACAGTGTCTGCAGAGCTGAAGGGTGTCTCCGTACTGCTCTTTCCGTGGGTAACAGCGCACAAGTTTAAAATACATCTTCTTCCAGTCCAGCTGTCCTTTGTCTGATAAAATTAATCGCTTGCGGATCTAAATTACAAATGAATACAGGTAATTGCAGACGACCGCAGGAGACTTCATCAAGAAGACGGTTGTGGTTTTATGCTTCTGAAAAGTTCTGTTCCCACCCTCTCCTTCCCCCTTTTTCATCTATGCCCTGCACTTGCCAGGGAAAAAATTGCCAAGATAGAAAGAAGGCTATTCTGAGCTCTACCCAGTGAGACAGTAGCTTTATCAATCTTTAAAAGACACAGGGGTCTGGTGACATCTTACTGGTGACCTCTACTAAACTGTATTTGGATGGTCCTTTAAAGTTTAGGTGATTTCAGTAAACACCTTCAATCTTTTCTCTGCTGTAGACTTGAGTGGTTATTTCCAGGGAGATGCAGTCACTGCTTGGCACGGTGGCTCTATTTTATATCTAAATATTAGTGGCTTCATGAACAGAACTTGTTGAACTCACACATCTATATAAAGAATGTGGGGGAAAAAAATCTGAGGCAGCATAAGGAGGGGAAACAGGCCTAGAGCTGGTGTCAGAAACCCCTAGTTCAAACTCACATTCAAGGCCAGCTTCTTTCCCTTGGGAGCCATTTCCCCAGTCTGTGGTCTGAGTCCCCTCATCTGTTTAAAGTGAGGGTCAGGATACCAACTCCACACTGGGTTGTTAGACTAAAATGAAATACTATCTATAAAAGTTCCTTAGCTGTACAATATGAAGTTAAGTTGTAAGTTACTCTGTAATTTACTTTGTAAGTTACTCTGTTACTTTTTAAAGCAAGTTGTGCAAGTGTGCATGTAGGTTAAGAATGTCCCCCCACCCCGGCCCCGGAATCACATACATGATTTAGAAACCCCTCGTTCTGTTGCCCTCTAGTCAGCTGGGAAGCCCTGGAGGCTGGGCACCCGTGCCTCGAGCTCCGGAAGAATGCCAAGGAAGCAGGAGGGTGGGGGACAGAGAAGGGGACGGAGGGACTGCCCACGGGGCCCCCCTGACCTGTCGCTCGGAGAAGTGGTACTGGCAGAGTTTCTTCCACAGCAGCCGGTCCTCACTGAGCACGTGCAGGTCGGGGGCCACCTGGCCGAGGCTGACCAGGTCGCGCCCGTCACTCAGCCTCTGCATGATGTTCAGCTGGAGGCACAGGGGCAGGTCGGTGAGGGTGAGGCCTTTGAAGGCGGGCTGTGGGGAGAAAGCGGATGTTAGGCAGCACTTTGCAGGGGTGGGGTAGGGGGACGGGACTGGCGGGCCGCAGATCACCAGGTGACACTCTCCAAGGATCCAGCTGTCCCCTCGGCCTCCATCCTCAAGCTGGCTGACGGATCCCAGATCCAGAGGCGAGATTCTCAGCGGAGACCCACAGGAATAGCCTGGACCAGCTGAGGCTAAATGGTGCCAGAGGGATTTTCCCCCGTTTCACAAAGCATTATCCTTTCAACGACTCTCGAACGGCGCATGCTGGATTCTTGTGCTCCGTTCAATTCACTCACTGACCAGATTCGCTACCTTCCTAAAGGGCTCTGTGCCTTGGACAGAGCACCAGCCCCTGACCACGGATCCCTCCAGGCAGCGTTTCTTGCCTAGGCCCAAACTCGATGCCCCAGGCCTCCGGCTGTCCCCTCACTGCTCTGCCCGTCCAAACGGTGCTCTTCTTCAGGTCCAGCTTGTACCTATTTCTTCTGAAAGGGAATTTCTTTTCTGCCTTTTGTGGGTACCCCAGGCCTCTGACACATCTTCCTGGAATTCTTATGTTCTCTTCCAGGGACTTTTTGAACCAGCCCCTTTATGTTATGTAATGCTAACTGCTTCCAAAAGGAAACTTGAATGGAACATTCCTGCTGGAATGTAAGGTCCATGGAGGCAGGACTTTCTTTTTTCACTGCTGTGTCCTTTGTGCCTAGAAGACCACTTAGCATATAATAGGTACCCAAAAAATATCTGAGGGGTGAATGGAACCCTCATAATCAAGTAGGTAAAAAAAAACCAAAAAGACCCTGTGCTTGTTGTGTATATTTGTGTATCTGTGTGTGTGCATGCATGTGTGTGTGTGTGTGTGTGTGTATGCGTGTTTCCTTTAGGAATGACTGGTCCAGAACCCTTTGTAAATGCCTCCATCTTTAGAACATCTCTATTCAAACCTAGGGGATCCGTGGACTATTAAAAAAAAACAAACTCTTTGTGGGTAATACATTGGCAATTAATCAGAAGCGGCTTCTGCTTAACCCTGAACTTATATTTAATTATAATTTTATATTTATGATTTAAATTTTGATGGGCTCATGTTACCCGCCCACACCTGGACCCTTGAAGGTGGGGCCTAATTTCATATCCCCTGCAGACGAGCCCAGCACAAACAACCTCTTTTGAGGGCCTACCGTGGCCTGGCACTGGGGTTGGAATGGGTTCATTCGGCTGGTGAGAGACTCGGAAACGTAAGCAAAAGCAAACAATTAGAGAACAGTATGTTACGTGCGTCAAGTCAGCACAGAGTGCTCTGGGAACCGTCCGGACAGAGGAGGTCCTCCCTAGTATTTACTGATAGGTCCTGAACAGCAACCCGCGTTGCCATCTGGGTAAGCAGTCGGCCAAGTCCCTTATGACTGGGGTTCTTTGTTCTTCTCATGCTAGACCTGGGTGAGCTCTTGATTTTGGACTACGGCCATTTAGCTCAGTGCTCTGTCACCTCCAGGGGTCACAGGAAAAGATACAGGATGAAGAATCCCTTCCTTAGAGCTCAGGGGAAAATATCCCGTCGATGGGTATTGAGTCCCATCCTCAAATTTTTAGGGAACTATTCTGTTCAAGGCACATCAGAGCCCACACGCACAGGATTCCAGGGGGAATGTGTGGTTTCACCAGGCCCCACCTGTGTCCCCTGCAGAGCAGGACAGGTGTGTAGAGGGAAGGTGGGAAGAAGCATGGGGCCTCGGGAAGCTGGACTAAGGAGAAGAATGGGAGGTGGCATGGGAGGAACACCTGACGGACAAGCAGCAGATGTGGACCTCAGGTGCCCTTGGGAACTCTGGGTCTCAGTTTCCCCACGTCCAAAATGAATAGGCTTAGAAGACTATGAAGGTCCCTTCTGGCTCCAGCGATCTCAGATCTGGATCAGCTCCAGCCTCTTAACTCATCAGAAGTGACTATGACCTGACAGTTTAAATCATTCAAGCTGCTGGCCTGAACTTTAAGTTGTTTGCAAAATTCAGGACTTTTGCCGGACCGTGGAACGCTCTAGACCTATTTGTCGTTTATCATCTGCTGCTGATCATATAAGCTAATAAAACTGCCATGACATTTTCTTTTTGTTTCCAGTACTTCAAAGCATCTACTTTTTTGGTTAAAACTCCCAGGCCAATTATTACATTGAACTCCTATTAAAGTCCACTTGGCAGAGTTCACGCTCAAATTTTCAAACCTGAACTTTTCCAAAATCCTTGCCCAGACCCCATGCTGAGCCCTTGCTCCTGATAAATGGTTAACTGCTTGCATGCCTTCTTTTTGAATATAAACATATAAAAGAACAATAAGTCACTCAAGCATTTGGCTATAATCCTTCTATGGCCACCCCTGCCCTCTATCTGCTTCAAAACCCTGCCTTACCCACAGTGATTCTTACCCCAAACCCTGCCTTACCCACAGTGATTCTATGTGACTTCTCCCCCTTCCAAGCCAGTTCTCTTTGCCTTTTTCCCCTTTCGTCCTTTATTCTATTAATTATTTTTGCCAATAAAAATTGGCTCCATAGAATTAGATATGAAATTTAGAAGGAAAACAAGATTATATGCCGGGAAGATACTGCTAGAACTTTGGCAGATAGAAAGCAATTACTGTAAATGTCACCTTAACATTTTTGTATAATAACATACTTCTCTTTAGTCCAAGCTGTTAGAAAGTCGGCTTTAAAATATAGTGCAGACTGAAGTAATTAAGTCCTGTTTTTCTCTCTCTTGATCTTTCTTTCCTCTGGAGAGTTGGGCATTTGTGTGACAAGTTCTGTGGGCTCCATGGGTTCCCATCACTGCTCTCAAGATCATGGGGCTCAGAGCGAGGAGGGCTGGGAAGGAGGGCAGGGGAGGAGAGTTCAGTGGGGAGAAGAGCAGCCTCTGAAGGCAGGCCGGGGTTCAGTTCCCCTACTACTATATCTTACCTCTGCTGAGGCACCAGCCACACTGTTCTCTTTTTTTTTTTTCCCCTACGATTTCTTTGTTTTAGAGAGAGGGAGAGGAAGAGAGAGACTCTCAAGTAGACTCTCCTGAGCAGGGAGCCTGACGTGGGGCTCGATCCCACAACCCTGAGATCACGACCTGAGCTGGGACTAAGAGCTGGATGCTCAACTGGCTGAGCACCCCCCCCCCCCCGGCGCCCGCAGCCACACTATTCTTAACTACTCAGCCTGATTTTTCTCACTTACAAAATAAAGAAAAGCACATCTCACAGTGTTGCTGGCAGAGCTGATGAGATGACGCATGGAAGTACTTAGCATAGTGCCCAGTAGAAACTGGCTATTATAAAGACCCCTACTTACAGTTATTCACTGGATGAGTTAATTAATACATGTGAAAGACTTAGAAGAGTGTCCGCCACAGAGAGAGCCCTTTGTAATAATAAGAGCGGACACATTTAAAGACTTATTACATGCCAGACACTGTTCCAAATATTTTCTATATGTTAGCTTATTAAATCTTACACCAGGGCTAGGAGATAGGCATTACTTCCCTTCAATCATTCATTCACTCATCTAAAACTTATTGACTGCCTTCTGCTCTGTGCATGGCAGAGAGATGAGCAGGGAGCAAGACGGCAGTCTTTCCTGGCGGCGCTCATAAGCCAGTGGATGGACAAAGGGAAGCGGAATCACGTTTGAGATAATCTCAGATGGCAACAGATCCTCTGAGGAAGGTGAGATGAGAGTGTTTTCAGAGGATTGGATGGTCCGGGGAGGCAGGACCAAGCTTGGCATGGGCAGAGAACAGCTTGGCCAGACAGGAGTGCCAGGAGCAGAGGGGAAGCTGAGATGAACTTCAGTGTTTGATCTGTCCTGCACGGGATTGCATTGGATGTAAAGGATTTACAAAAAGCTGGATCACTGAATACATAGTTGGAAGAAAGCTGCATTGAAAAGAAGTTTGGAAACCAATGACGTTAAGAAAGCTTTGCCATTCGAGGAATAAGGAGTTCTGGCCCGAGTCGCTGGGCTTCTCTGGTCCCCACTCCTGTCTCACCATATGAAGGGTTATAGGAATGACAAGGGCCACCTCCTCCCTGGCGTGTTTGTGGATCAGTTAAGGGGGGTTCTAGGTAAGAGAGCCCATGGGCGTACAAAATACGTGAGCAGCTGTGGCCAAGGAGACTCCTGGGATGTGGACAGAGGGAACAGAGGCAAACTCTGGGCAAGTGTGATCCTCTAAACAGTGTGCCAACGTTGCTGGAAGGAAGAGGCCCTTGGGATAGATGGGACTTGCTCATTTAGATCCCTGGCTGGAAACTTCTCTCCTGGGCTTAGATCAAAAGAGAAAGGATTAACGTCCAGGCTGCGTATAACACCAGAAATCAGGTAGAAGGTCTACGTGAGTTTTCTGTGAGAGATAAGCTGGGAATCTGATCTCAAATTCACATCATCAAACTATGCCTACACTTAAGAGAACGGGGTAAATTATTAGAATAAATTCGGTAAATGTTCAGAACACAAGCTCTTAAAATAATCAAACAATTGAGATAACTTTTCTGGGCTTGTGCTGTGCTCTGTGTGTGTGTGTTTAAGTGTGGGAGTTGTAGCCGAAGTGATTCCAAGGAAGTCACATCATTCTGAAGCTTCTCATTATTCCCTTTGTTTCAGAGCTTAAGAAACTCAGAGGTTATTAATAGCCAAATCAAGGTCACTGCATTTTGAAAACTTCATATAAGTATTTAAAAGAGGTCAAAGAGGTTTCTTCATGTTACTTTCCCAAGAGATGGGGCAGACCCAGACGTTATCTGCTTGGGCCCCGGAACCACTTAGAGCAGCAAGGTCCGTGATAAGGGAGGCGGGCGCCTCCTGAGCCGTCTAAGTGTGCCTGTCCGTCAGCGAGTGGCAGGAGGGCAGGGCGCTGTCTTTCTTACAGTGTTTGTGGGCCTCAGTCCTCCTGCTCGCTATTAAAAGCATAAGAGCTGAGAGCCAGGTTAGTTTCTAAAAGCCAAAAGACACTACTGATAATAGGAGGGCCTCTCGGGATATTTTCCACTTTGAGCGAGAATCGCTCTTTTCTTCCCCTACATGTAATGTTCACAGTCTGGAACCAAAGGCTTCCTTGTCATAATTCTTAATCACTGGAAGAAGAATTTGCAAAGGTTGGTGGCGGCCTTCCAAGCCATGGCCGTCCCAGCTCTGTCGTATTCAAGGCAGCGTCCCTGCAGCTGTGAAGCACGCGTCCTTCGGGAGGAAATGGGAAAAGCGAGCGATCCACGCCCCCCCCCCCCAATCCAGGCTTCCAATTTTCCTGCCACGCTGCAATCCGAAGACTTTGACCCCCACCCCTTCTCTATTGGGAATTCCCAGCCCACTCTCGGCGCCCGGGAGAGGGCATCCGATCGGGACAGTCCACACTCTTCCTTCACCAGGGAAGATCTACAAAGTCCTGGGAGGCCGCCCAGCCTCTCGGGGGAGGCAGCGGCGGAAGTCCTTACCGCCGGAGGGAGGCGGGCGTTGCTGCTTACCCGGGTGATTTGGATACTGTTCAGCTGCTGCTGCCAGTGCAGAATCGTCTCCATCCGGTATACCCACATGTTGATGTTCCCGACCAGCACAGACTTGCCGACTCTCTGCACCAGCGTGCACAAGGACGTGTAGAGGGTCTGCAGCAGCTCCCTGATGAGCCTGATGTTCTGCTGGTCTTCGAGGACTTGAGTGG
>NW_022631798.1:0-11893 GCF_010015895.1 Lontra canadensis
GACTTCAAGCTCTATTACAAAGCTGTCATCATCAAGACAGCATGGTACTGGCACAAAAACAGACACATAGATCAATGGAACAGAATAGAGAGCCCAGAAATAGACCCTCAACTCTATGGTCAACTAATCTTCGACAAAGCAGGAAAGAATGTCCAATGGAAAAAAGACAGCCTCTTCAACAAATGGTGTTGGGAAAATTGGACAGCCACATGCAGAAAAATGAAACTAGACCATTTACTTACACCACACATGAAAATAGACTCAAAATGGATGAAGGACCTCAATGTGAGAAAGGAATCCATCAAAATCCTTGAGGAGAACACAGGCAGCAACCTCTTCAACCTCAGCCGCAGCAACGTCTTCCTAGGAACATCACCAAAGGCAAGGGAAGCAAGGGCAAAAATGAACTATTGGGACTTCATCGAGATCAAAAGCTTTTACACAGCAAAGGAAACAGTTATCAAAATCAAAAGACAACTGAGAGAATGGGAGAAGATACTTGCAAATGACATATCAGATAAAGGACTAGTATCCAAAATCTATAAAGAACTTAGCAAACTCAACACCCAAAGAACAAATAACCCAATCAAGAAATGGGCAGAAGACATGAACAGACATTTCTGCAAAGAAGACATCCAGATGGCCAACAGACACATGAAAAAGTGCTCCATATCACTCGGCATCAGGGAAACACAAATCAAAACCACAATGAGATATCACCTCACACCAGTCAGAATGGCTAAATTTAACAAGTCAGGAAATGACAGATGCTGACGAGGATGCAAAGAAAGGGGAACCCTCCTACACTGTTGGTGGGAATGCAAGCTGGTGCAACCACTCTGGAAAACAGCATGGAGGTTCCTCAAAATGTTGAAAATAGAACTACCCTATGACCCAGCAATTGCACTATTGGGTATTTACTAAACCTAGAGACACAAACGTAGTGATCCGAAGGGGCACATGCACCCAAATGTTTATAGCAGCCATGTCTACAATAGCCAAACTATGGAAAGAACCTAGATGTCGATCAACAGATGAATGGATAAAGAAGATGTGGTATATATACACAATGGAATACTATGCAGCCATCAAAAGAAATGAAATCTTGCCATTTGCGACGACGAGGATGGAACTAGAGGGTATCATGCTTAGCGAAATAAGTCAATCGGAGAAAGACAACTATCTTATGATCTCCCTGATATGAGGAAGTGGAGATGCAACATGTGGGGTTAAGGGGTAGGAGAAGAGTAAATGAAACAAGATGGGAATGGGAGGGAGACAAACCATAAATGACTCTCAATCTCACAAAACAAACTGAGGGTTGCTGGGGGTAGGAGGGTTGGGCGAGGGGGAGTGGGGTTATGGACACTGGGGAGGGTATGTGCTATGATGAGTGCTGTGAAATGTGTAAACCTGGCGACTCACAGACCTGTACCCCTGGGGATAAAAATATATTATATGTTTATTAAAAATTTTTAAAAATGTTACTAAGTATTTTTATGTTTATAAATATGCTTTCACAGCATACCTTGTACACATGTAAAAAGTATTCACTTTTGCTGCTCACCTTCTAATTGACAAAGAAAAAAATCATTGAAAATTACAAAAACTGTGGTAAAAGTTGCCGTCTGTTCCTAGTGGTACCTGCCTCTGGCTAGTCACATATCTACTCAAGAAACCTTCCATTGAGTACAACAGGATGAAAATCTGAATTCAATTTCAATATCCCCTACTAGATGCTGACTGCTATCAAGAATTAAGTGTAAAACATCTAATTGACAATTAGTATAATTGTGAGTAGCTCATAATTTTATTTCTAATTCTGCAGACTGTGTTTAAACAATTCAAAAGTATGTTCTTGATTCTGACATACTAAGTGGTATTGTACAGCAATCACTTTATTTAATGCATACAACAGTCCTATGAACTTGATGAAAGTATAACCTTGTATAGCTTCAGGTGCTAGAATTTAAATTCATCTCAACACACACGCGCACACAAAGAGGAGCACCTGTGGGGGCTCAGTCACTTAAGCACCAGACTGTTGATTTCAGCTCAGGTCATGATCTCAGGGTTATAAGACTGAACCCCGTGTCTGGCTCCATGCTCAGCCCAGTGTCTGCTTGCCCTCTCCCTGCTTGCAATGTCTCTGTCTTTCTCTCTCTTTCAAATAAATAAATAGATAAAATCTTTTAAAAAATGAAAATCAAAAGAAACAAAAACTTGAAAGGAACAAGCCACAGGTGATGCAAATAATTCAACAAATATAACTGGAAGAGTTTTGGTATCCAGAAAAACATTTTTAAAACTCCAAATAATAAGAAAAAGTCAAACAATCTAATAGAAAACTGGAAGAGAATGTGTCACAACAGAGGAAACATGAATTGCCAATAAAGACATGAAAACATATCGTATGTCATTTGTAATCAGATAAATGCAAATTTCCAGAAGATATTTTACAGGAACAAGATTGATAATAAGTAAGAAGATGAACAACATTAAGTGCTCAAAATAATATATGTCAGCATTAGGATGCCTTTGGAGGTGACAGAAATGCTCTAAGATTGGAATCAAAGTGATGGTTACACAAAAATTATTTAATTTTACACTTAAAATAGGCAAATTTTGCAGTATAGAAAATATACCCCACCAAAGCTGTCTTAAAAAATGATTATACAATTGGAGGAAGAGCAAGATGGCAGAGGAGTAGAAGAACTAAATTTTGTCTGGTCCCTTGAATTCAACTAGATTTTTATCAAACGATTCTGAACACCCACAAACTCAACAACAGATCAAATAAAAGAGTAGTAGCAATTAAATGAACAGAAAAGTGACCGCTTTCTGGAAGGCAGGGTGTGTGGAGAAGTGAATCTGAGGTGCTATATGGGAAGATAGACTGCTGTGGGGTAGAGAGCCTCAATCAGCCAGGTTTCGGTAAATGTTAGAGATGGAGAGCACAAAATCAGAACTTTTAGAAGTCTGTCCCAATGAGGGATGTCACTCCAGTGGCTAAGGGGGGTCAGGGGGTGGAATCCTTCTTGGGACAGTGTGGTCTCAGGACCCTTGGGGTCTCAGAAAGACTGAGGGTGCCTGAGTGCGGCAGAGCTCTCAGGTTTCCGAGTGGGAAACCTGGCTGCAAAGACAGAGCCCAAAGAGTGGGTTTTCAGCTCAGGGTGTCATAAGCTATGATCCTCAGCACAGTCAGACCACTGCTCTTTGAGCAGGCACCCCACAAATGGCAAATACAGGAAAACCCCCCACACACACTTTCCACCAACATAAGGAGCAGCGCGGGAGTGCACTACAGGAATCTGCTGGGTTTGGAGACTCCAAACAGGGCCATGTGCCAGAGACAGAACTGTTCAGTCACAGGCCGGTGAGCTCGGAGCACAGCCAGAGACCAGCGAGACAAGAGTGATTGACTGCTTTTCTCTGAGGGCTCACTGAAGACTGGGGCCCCAAGCTCTCAGCTCCTCTGGGCCAAACATTGGGAGCATGCCATTTTCATTCTTGTCCTCCAAAGCCGTATGGAAAGCCTTAAGGGAACAAAAGCTACAGAGAGCAACCCCAAGTAGATTACCTAGCATGGCCCCTGGCAAGGGTGGTGCAATTCTGCCTGGAGCAAAGACATTTGAGAATCACTGCAACAGGCTCCTCCCCCAGAAGATCAGCAAGAACAAACAGTTGAGAACAAGTTTACCAGTCAATGAGAACTGCAAAACTCCAGTGTTGGGGAATACAACACAAGGAATTCATGGCTTTTTCCCAATAATTCTTTAGTCTTTCAAAGTAAAGTTTTTTAAATTTTTTTTTACTTTTTTTTAAATTTTTCTCTTTCTTATTTTTAAGTATCTTATTGATACTTTTTTAAAATCATTTTTAATTTTCATTTTTACACTCATATTCCACCCCTTCACTGTATTTAAACTTATATTCTGTGTGTCTGTGTCTGTGTATGTATAAAAGCTTTTCATTCTTTAAAATTTTGGAATACAGTTTCATCTAACAGACCAAAATAGACCC
Source organism: Lontra canadensis (assembly GCF_010015895.1). Taxonomy (NCBI): domain Eukaryota; kingdom Metazoa; phylum Chordata; class Mammalia; order Carnivora; family Mustelidae; genus Lontra; species Lontra canadensis. The sequence goes on from NW_022631798.1 coordinate 4,024, forward strand.
TAAAACTAGTGTATGGCTTTGTTCTAGTCTCCCATCTAATCACAACCTCACCCTTTTATTTTTATTTTTTTTTATTTTTCAATCAACTTCTCATTATCAATTCCTTTTTTAAAATATTTTTCAATTTTCACCTTTACACTCCTATTCCCTCCCTTCATCATATTTACCCTTATTTCTATATATATAAGTTTTTCCTTTGTTAAAGTGTTGGGAGGCAGTATCTTCTAACAGACAAAAATACACCCAAAATTTAGTGTATGGCACTGTTCTACTCACCAGCCTGATCGTATTCTTTTTTCTTTCCTTTCTTTTCCCCAAGATTGCAGACCTCGTCTAATTCATATAGTGTATATTTTTCTGGTGTGGTTGTTACCCTTTTAGCATTTTGCTCTCTCATTCATCTATTCTTCTCTGGACTAAATGACAAAACAGAAAAACTCATCTCAAAAAGAAGAACAAGAGGCAATCCCAACTGCCAGGGACCTAATCAATACAGACATTAGTAAGATATCGGAACAAGAATTCAGAATAATGATTATAAAGATGCTAGCTCGGCTTGAGAAAAGCATTAAAGATACTAGAGAATCCCTTTCTGGAGAAATAAAGGAACAAAAATCTAACTAGGTTGAAATCAAAAAGGCTATTAACGAGGTGCAATTAAAAAAAGAGGCTCTTACTGCTAGGATAAAGGAGGCAGAAGAGAGAATTAGTGATATAGAAGACCAAATGATGGAGAATAAGGAAGCTGATAAAAAGAGATATAAACAACTACTGGATCACCAGGGGAGAATCTGAGAGATAAGTGATGTCATAAGACAAAACACTATTAGAATAATTCAGATTCCAGAAGAAAAAGAAAGAGAGTGGGGGGCAGAAGGTATAATGGAGTAAACTATAGTAGAGAGCTTCCCTAATCCAGGAGGCACAGAGAACCCCCCTCAAAATCAATAAAAATAGGTCAACACCCCAACATTTAATAGTAAAGCTTACAAGTCTCAGAGAAAAAGAGAAAATCCTGAATGCAGCATGGGACAAGAGGGCTGTAATTACAATGGTAGAAATATTAGATTGGCAGTATACCTATCCACAGAGACCTGGCAGACCAGAAAGAACTGACATGATATATTCAGAACACTAAATGAGAAAAAAACACAGCCAAGAACACTATATCCAACTAGGCCGTCATTGAAAACAGAAGGAGAGATAAAAAGCTTCCAGGGCAAACAACAACTGAAAGAATTTGCAACCACCAAACCAGCCCTACCGGAAATATTGAAAGGGGTCCTCTAAGCAAAGAGAGAGCCTAAAAGTAACATAGACCAGAAAGGAACAGAGAAAATACACAGTAACAGTCACCTTACAGACAGTACAACTGCACTAAATTCATATCTTCCAATAGTTACCCTAAATGTAAATGGACTAAATGCCCCAATCAAAAGACACAGGGTATCAGCCTGGATAAAAAAGCAGGACCCATCCATATGCTGTCTGCAAGAGGCTCATTTTAGAGCCAAAGACACCTCCAGATTTAAAGTGAGGGGGGTGGAAAACCATCAGGAAAGCCCTGATGAACATGGATGCAAAAATGCTCACCAAAATACTAGCCAATAGAATCCGACAGTACATTAAAAGGATTATTCACCAGGATCCAGTGGGATTTATTCTTTGGGCTGCAAGGCTGGTTCAACACCCACAATAAATTAATAAAAGAAAGAACAAGAACCATATGATACTCTCAACGGATGCAGAAAAAAGCATTTAACAAAGTACAGCATTCTTTCTTGATTAAAACTCTTCACACTGTAAGCATAGAGGATACATACCTCAATATCATCTAAGCCATCTAGGAAAAACCCACACTGAATATCATTCTCAGTGGGGAAAAACTAAGAACTTTCCCCCTAAGGTCAGGAACATGGCAGGGATCTCCACTATCGCCACTGCTATTCAACATAGTACTAGAAGTCCTAGCCTCAGCAATCAGACAACAAAAATAAATTAAAGGCATCCAAATCGGCTAAGAAGTCATATCTCAGTCTTTGCAAATGATATGATACTTTATGTGGAAAACCCAAAATACTCCACCCCAAAATTGGCAGAACTCATACAAGAATTCAGTAAAAAGTGTCAGGATATAAAAGCAATGCACAGAAATCAGTTGCATTTCTATAGCCCAACAACAAAACAGAAGAAGGAGAAATTAAGGAGTCAATCCCATTTACAATTGCACCCAAAACCATAAGATACCTAAGAATAAATCTAACCAAAGAGAAAAAGAATCCGTACTCAAAAAATTATAAAATACTCATGAAAGAAATTGAGGAAGACACAAAGAAATGGAAAAACGTTCCATGCTCATGGATTGGAAGAACAAATATTGTGAATATGTCTATGCTACCTAGAGCAATATATACATTTAATGCAATCCCTATCAAAATACCATCAACTTTTTTCAAAGAAATGGAACAAATAATCCTAAAATTTGTATGGAACCAGAAAAGACCCCAAATAGCCAGAGGAATGTTGAAAAAGAAAACCAAAGCTGGTAGCATCACAATTCCAGACTTCAAGCTCTATTACAAAAGTGATTACAAGTAATCATCAAGATAGTATGGTTCTGGCATAAAAACAGACACATAGATCAATGGAACAGAATAGAGAGCCCAGAAATGGACCCTCAACTCTATGATCAACTAATCTTAGACAAAGCAAGTAACAATATCCAATGGAAAAAAGATAGCCTCTTAGACAAACGGTGTTGGGAAAATTGGACAGCCACATGCAGAAGAATGAAACTGGACCATTTCCTTACACCACACACAAAAATAGATTCAAAATGGGTGAAAGACCTCAATGTGAAAAAGAAGAACACAGGCAGCAACCTCTTCAGCCTCATCAACTTCTCCCTAGACACATCACCAAAGGCAAGGGAAGCAAGGGCAAAAATGAACTAGTGGGATTTCATGAAGATAAAAAACTTTTGCATAGCAAAGGAAAGAGTCAACAAAACCAAAAGACAACAGACAGAATGGGAGAAGATATTTGCAAATGACATATCAGATAAAGGGCTAGTATCCAAAATGCTTAAGACTTATCAAACTCAAAACCCAAAGAACAAATAATCCAATCAAAAAATGGACAGAAGAAATGAAGAGACATTTCGGCAAAGAAGACATCCAAATGCCCAAGAGACACATGAAAAAGTGCTCAACATCACTCGGCATCAGAGAAATCCAAACCAAATACACAGTGAGATACCACCTCAAGCTACTCAGAATGGCTAAAATTAACGAGTCAGGAAACAACAGGTGTTAGCAAAGATGCAGAGAAAGGGGAACCCTCCTACACTGTTGGTGGGAATGCAAGCCAGTGTAAGCACTCTGGAAAACAGTATGGAGGTTTCTCAAAAAGTTGAAAATAGAGCTACCCCCTGCAACCCAGCAATTGCACTTCTGGGTATTTACCCCAAAGATACAAATGTAGTGATCCAAAGGGTCATGTGCACCCCAATGTTTATAACAGCAATGTCCACAGTAGCCAAACTATGGAAAAAGCCTAGATGTCTATCAACAGATGATGGATAAAGAAGGTATATATCTACAGTGGAGTATTATGCAGCCATCAGAAAGAAACAACAATGAAATCTTACTATTTGTTATGACATCAATGGAACTGGAGAGTATTATGCTCAGCAAAATAAGTCAATCAGAGAGGGACAATTATATGATCTTACTGATTTGAGGAATTTGAAAAACAAGACAGAGGATCAAAGAAGAAGGAAGGGAAAAATGAAACAAGATGAAAACTAGAGAGGAAAACAAACCTTAAGAGATTCTTGGTCTCAGGAAACAAACTGAGGGTTGCTGGAGTGGAGGGATGGGGGTGGGAGGGATGGGGTGGCCGGTTGATGGATATTGGGGAGGGTATGTGCAAAGGTGAGTATTGTGAATTGTGTAAGATTGATGAATCACAGACCTGTACCACTGAAACAAATAATACCTTATATATTAATTTAAAAGAAAAGATTATATACTGCTGCAGGAACATAAATTGATATAAATTCTTTGAAAAACTAGTCAACAGTATGTGAGAAAGTTGAACACTCTATGCACAGGCACTTCCATTCCTAGGTAACTGCTTTAGGGAAACCTTTGTACAATGTGCACCAGGAACCATGCATACGAATATGACCATAGCAACAATATTTATTTATATTTATTTTTATTATAGATGGTAAACATACAGTGTTTAATATTTGTTTGTGGTATATAATATAGTGATTCAATAACTCCATACACTGCTCAGTGCTCATCAAGGTAAGTGTATTCTTAGTCCCCCCTTCAGCTATTGCACTCGGAAATGTTTATTACTAAAAGAAAAGAAACAGAAAGAAAATGTCCCTTGGCAAGATAATAAAAAATAAAACATATATTCACCATTTGGAGTATTATACAGCACTGAAAATGATTGGACACTAGTTCACACAGTAATATGAATAAACCTGGGAAGCCAGGTAGGGTGAAAAAAATCAAAGTCTCAAAAGACTACATAAGGTGATATTATACATTAAAGTCAAAAGAGTCCAAACTCAATAAATTTTTAAAGAATAGATGCATCTCTGAGAAAACTATATTTTTAACAGGCAAAAAGTCAAACACAAAATTCAGGCCACCCTTGGGTGGTGGGGTAAGGTAGCAAGGAAGGGCCGCAGAAAGAGTTGTCCATGGGCAGTATGTTAACATTCTAGCTGCTGGACTGCATAGTGGGTTTGAGGAGGTATTCAGTATATCATTGTGCTTTAAAACTTAAATACCTTGCACACAGAAATCAGATTTACATTCCAAAAATATGATAAAGAAAAAATCATGATACAGTAGGTATTCCTGATTCACACTCCATAGCACCAATTCTGTCACGGCTGTGACAAGATGATGGTCTGTTTATTAAAAACAAAAGGGGGGGGGGCGCCTTGGGTGGCTCAGTGGGTTAAAGCCTCTGCCTTCAGCTCAGGTCGTGATCCCGGGGTCCTGGGACCGAGCCCCGCATTGGGCTCTCTGATCGGCGGGGAGCCTGCTTCCTCCTCTCTCTCTGCCTGCCTCTCTGCCTACTTGTGATCTCTGTCAAATAAATAAATAAAATATTTTTTTTAAAAAAGGGGGGGCTATTTTTTAAAGCAGTAATCCTAAACAAATACCCTTCATGGTTCTGTCAGTCTTTGACAGATGATTAGAAAGTATAAATTGCTGGGCTGGACTCATGCATAAATGACAACTGCAGAACAGAATAGAATTCTTCCCAATCCTACTGGAATCAGCTACTCAGTATCTCATTACAGACTCAATATCTTTGTCTTACTTTGCTATAATATTGCTACCAACAGCAGCTAACATTTATTCAATATACACTGTGCAGCAGACCATGAGGTGTTTCATTTGTCATGTCATTTTTATCCTATGAGGTAGATACTAAAAGCATCTATCATCAGTGCCATTTTATAGATGAGGAAACTGCATCAAAGATAGAGCACATAACTTACCTAACATCTTAGTTCATAGTCATGGAGCTGCATTCAAGAGCTAGAATGAAAACTTTAACCCATGCTAGCTCAACTAGTCTGAAGCCACATGGCCAAATAATGGGCCAGATAGTCAACTCTAAACTGCCTAGCTTTAGATAATCAAGAAGGCGAAAACCCTATCCTCTATCCTCTATCCCTAATAACTGGAAAGGAAAGTTAGTAATTTGGTGATGATGCTTTTTCTTTTAATTCTTTTAAAGGACTACCTATCAAGAAGATGATTTAGAAATACTGTCTTGGGCCAAGAGCAGGACTAATAGATTTACTTAAAGATCTGCATTCTATTAAGAAAAATCACAGAAATTGGGATGCCTGGGTGGCTCAGTTGGTTAAGCTGCTGCCTTCAGCTCGGGTCATGATCCCCGCGTCCTGGGATCGAGACCCACATCGGGCTCTTTGCTCGGCAGGGAGCCTGCTTCTCCCTCTGCCTCTGCCTGCTACTCTGTCTGCCTGCCTCTGCTCACTCTCTCTCTCTCTCTCTCTCTCTCAATCTCTGACAAATAAATAAATAAAATCTTTAAAAAAATCACAGAAATAATAAACAGAGTTCTCAAATTTATTTTACACATCTACACATGGCCGTTGCAGAAAATACTAAAGGGAACCTGAACCATATGAGGCCTTGTTCTCCTTTAAAGAAGATCAAATATCTCCGCATTTAATAAAACAGTAAAATTCCATACTCAGACCCTGAATATACTTTTAATATAGTAAATCAAAAAAAAAATATTTGCTAATGTATTCATACTTTCTAGATTAAGAAATCCCTTGTGTTACTCAACTTTTCAAAGTGTATTATACTGCAGTGTAACACAGTATTTCAGTATCATTGCATCTAATAATAAATTTTTATGATGGAAAATGCCTAAGTACTTAGCATCTATTTTCACCATCTTTACTACTTACTAATTCCAATAAAATCTCAATTTAGATAAAGAATTTATCTGTCTCTCCCAGCTCTTTTTTTCCCAGTTCTATTTTTTTTTTGCGTATCCCAATTGTTTTTTCCGCCTTGCTTCATTTCTCTGTTGCTGTAATTTCCCACTTAAAGCAATTTTAGATTTAACACTCTCCTAACACTTGTCAGAGGGCTGAACTCAAGTTTCCCCTTAATTATTCATAAAATAAAAACAATCTAAGGTATTTCCAATGATCTCATCTTCATTCTTCACAGTGTAAAGTTTTGGATCATATACAAAGGCTCAACAGTATGCCTTCAGTGAAAATGGGAGAACAAGAATTATTCTGAATATAAAACTACATTTTCGGGGGAGGAGTCAAGATGGCGGAGAAGTAGCAGCTGAGACTACTTCAGGTTGCGGGAGATCAGCTAGATAGCTTATCTAAAGATTGCAAACACCTACAAATCCAACGGGAGATCGAAGAGAAGAAGAACAGCAATTCTAGAAACAGAAAATCAACCACTTGCTGAAAGGTAGGACTGGCGGAGAAGTGAATCCAAAGGGACGGGAAGACAGACCCCGGGGGGAGGGGCCTGCTCCCGGCAAGCGGCGGAGCAACGGAGCACAAAATCGGGACTTTTAAAAGTCTGTTCCGCTGAGGGACATCGCTCCAGAGGCTTAACTGGGGTGAAGCCCACGCGGGGCCAGTGTGGCCTCAGGTCCCGCAGGGTCACAGAAGGATCGGGGTGTCTGAGTGTCGCAGAGCTCGCAGGTATTAGAACAGGGAAGCCGGCTACAGAGACGGAGCCGAGGAGTGAGCTCACAGCTCGGGCTTACCTTGAACCGGTCGCAGGCTCAGTGAGCTCGGAGCGCAGCCGGAGGCCAGGCAGATGGGAGTAATTGGACGCTGTTCCCTGAGGGCGCACTGAGGAGTGGGACCCCTAGCTCTCGGCTCCTCCGGGCCGGAGACTGGGAGGCCGCCATCTTCCTTCCCGTCCTCCGGACTCTACGGAAAGCGCTCAGGGAACAAAAGCTCCCGAAAGCAAACCCGAGCGGATTACTCAGCCCGGCCCCTGGTAAGGGCGGTGCGACTCCGCCTGGGGCAAAGACACTTGAGAATCATTACAACAGGCCCCTCCCCCAGAAGATCAACAAGAAACCCAGCCAGGACCAAGTTCACTTACGAGGAGTGCGGTTTCAATACCAAGGAGAGCAGCGGAATTCCAGAGGAGGAGAAAGCAAAGCACGGAACTCATGGCTTTCTCCCCATGATTCTTTAGCCTTGCAGTTAATTTAATTTTTTTTTCTTTTTCAATTTTTTTCTCTTCTTCTGCTAAATTTTTTTAAACTTTTACCCTTTTCTTTTTTAACGTTTTTTAACTAGTTTATC
>NW_022631798.1:11993-27617 GCF_010015895.1 Lontra canadensis
TCCCCCCCCCCCTCACGATTTGGGATCTCTTCTGATTTGGCTAAAGCATATTTTCCTGGGGTTGTTGCCACCCTTTTAGTATTTTACTTACTCCTTCATATACTCTTATCTGGACAAAATGAAAAGGCGGAAAAATTCACCACAAAAAAAAGAACAAGAGGCAGTACCAAAGGCTAAGGACCTAATCAATACAGACATTGGTAATATGTCAGATTTAGAGTTCAGAATGACGATTCTCAAGGTTCTAGCTGGGCTCGAAAAAGGCATGGAAGATATTAGAGAAACCCTCTCGGGAGATATAAAAGCCCTTTCTGGAGAAATAAAAGAACTAAAATCTAATCAAGTTGAAATAAAAAAAGCTATTAATGAGGTGCAATCAAAAATGGAGGCTCTCACTGCTAGGATAAATGAGGCAGAAGAAAGAATTAGCGATATAGAAGACCAAATGACAGAGAATAAGGAAGCTGAACAAAAGAGGGACAAACAACTACTGGACCACGAGGGCAGAATTCGAGAGATAAGTGACACCATAAGACGAAACAACATTAGAATAATTGGGATTCCAGAAGAAGAAGAAAGAGAGAGGGGAGCAGAAGGTATATTGGAGAGAATTATTGGAGAGAATTTCCCCAATATGGCAAAGGGAACAAGCATCAAAATCCAGGAGGTTCAGAGAACCCCACTCAAAATCAATAAGAATAGGTCCACACCCCGTCACCTAATAGTCAAATTTACAAGTCTTAGTGACAAAGAGAAAATCCTGAAAGCAGCCCGGGAGAAGAAATCTGTAACATACAATGGTAAAAATATTAGATTGGCAGCAGACTTATCCACAGAGACCTGGCAGGCCAGAAAGAGCTGGCATGATATATTCGGAGTACTAAACGAGAAAAACATGCAGCCAAGAATACTATATCCAGCTAGGCTATCATTGAAAATAGAAGGAGAGATTAAAAGCTTCCAGGACAAACAAAAACTGAAAGAATTTGCAAACACCAAGCCAGCTCTACAGGAAATATTGAAAGGGGTCCTCTAAGCAAAGAGAGAACCTAAAAGTAGTAGATCAGAAAGGAACAGAAACAATATACAATAGCAGTCACCTTACAGGCAATACAATGGCACTAAATTCATATCTCTCAATAGTTACCCTGAATGTTAATGGGCTAAATGCCCCAATCAAAAGACACAGGGTATCAGAATGGATAAAAAAACAAAACCCATCTATATGTTGCCTACAAGAAACTCATTTTAAAGCCGAAGACACTTTCAGATTTAAAGTGAGGGGGTGGAAAAGAATTTACCATGCTAATGGACATCAGAAGAAAGCAGGAGTGGCAATCCTTATATCAGATCACTTAGATTTTAAACCAAAGACTATAATAAGAGATGAAGATGGACACTATATCATACTCAAAGGATCTGTCCAACAAGAAGATCTAACAATTGTAAATATCTATGCCCCTAACGTGGGAGCAGCCAACTATATAAACCAATTAATAACAAAATCAAAGAAACACATCGACAATCATACAATAATAGTAGGGGACTTTAACACTCCCCTCACTGAAATGGACGGATCATCCAAGCAAAAGATCAACAAGGAAATAAAGGCCTTAAATGACACACTGGACCAGATGGACATCACAGATATATTCAGAACATTTCATCCCAAAGCAACAGAATACACATTCTTCTCTAGTGCACATGGAACATTCTCCAGAATAGATCACATCCTTGGTTCTAAATCAGGTCTTAACTGTTATCAAAAAATTGGGATCATTCCCTGCATATTTTCAGACCACAATGCTCTGAAGCTAGAACTCAATCGCAAGAGGAAATTTGGAAAGAACCCAAACATATGGCGACTAAACAGCATCCTTCTAAAGAATGAATGGGTCAACCAGGAAATTAAAGAAGAATTGAAAAAATTCATGGAAACAAATGATAATGAAAATACAACAGTCCAAAATCTGTGGGACACAACAAAGGCAGTCCTGAGAGGAAAATATATAGCGGTACAAGCCTTTCTCAAGAAACAAGAAAGGTCTCAGGTACACAACCTAACCCTACACCTAAAGGAGCTGGAGAAAGAACGAGAAAGAAACCCTAAACCCAGCAGGAGAAGAGAAATCATAAAGATCAGAGCAGAAATCAATGAAATAGAAACCAAAAAAACAATAGAACAAATCAACGAAACTAGGAGCTGGTTCTTTGAAAGAATTAATAAGATTGATAAGCCCCTGGCCAGACTTATCAAAAAGAGAAGAGAAAGGATCCAAATAAATAAAATCATGAATGAAAGAGGAGAGATCACAACTAACACCAAAGAAATACAGACAATTATAAGAACATATTATGAGCAACTCTATGCCAACAAATTTGACAATCTGGAAGAAATGGATGCATTCCTAGAGACATATAAACTACCACAACTGAACCAGGAAGAAATAGAAAGCCTGAACAGACCCATAACCAGTAAGGAGATTGAAACAGTCATCAAAAATCTCCAAACAAACAAAAGCCCAGGGCCAGACGGCTTCCCGGGGGAATTCTACCAAACATTTAAAGAAGAACTAATTCCTATTCTCCTGAGACTGTTCCAAAAAATAGAAATGGAAGGAAAACTTCCAAACTCATTTTATGAGGCCAGCCTCACCTTGATCCCCAAACCAGACAAGGATCCCATCAAAAAAGAGAACTACAGACCAATATCCTTGATGAACACAGATGCAAAAATTCTCACCAAAATACTAGCCAATAGGATTCAACAGTACATTAAAAGGATTATTCACCACGACCAAGTGGGATTTATTCCAGGGCTGCAAGGTTGGTTCAACATCCGCAAATCAATCAATGTGATACAACACATTAATAAAAGAAAAAACAGGAACCATATGATACTCTCCATAGATGCTGAAAAAGCATTTGACAAAGTACAGCATCCCTTCCTGATCAAAACTCTTCAAAGTGTAGGGATAGAGGGCACATACCTCAATATTATCAAAGCCATCTATGAAAAACCCATCGCAAATATCATTCTCAATGGAGAAAAACTGAAAGCTTTTCCGCTAAGGTCAGGAACACGGCAGGGATGTCCGTTATCACCACTGCTATTCAACATAGTACTAGAAGTCCTAGCCTTAGCAATCAGACAACAAAAGGAAATTAAAGGCATCCAAATCGGCAAAGAAGAAGTCAAACTATCACTCTTCGCAGATGATATGATACTATATGTGGAAAACCCAAAAGACTCCACTCCAAAACTGCTAGAACTTGTACAGGAATTCAGTAATGTGTCAGGATATAAAATCAATGCACAGAAATCAGTCGCATTTCTCTACACCAACAATAAGACAGAAGAAAGAGAAATTAAGGAGTCCATCCCATTTACAATTGCACCCAAAACTATAAGATACCTAGGAATAAACCTAACCAAAGAGACTAAGAATCTATACACAGAAAACTATAAAGTACTCATGAAAGAAATTGAGGAAGACACAAAGAAATGGAAAAATGTTCCATGCTCCTGGATTGGAAGAATAAATATTGTGAAAATGTCTATGCTACCTAAAGCAATCTACACATTTAATGCAATTCCTATCAAAGTACCATCCATTTTTTTCAAAGAAATGGAACAAATAATCCTAAAATTTATATGGAACCAGAAAAGACCACGAATAGCCAAAGGAATATTGAAAAAGAAAGCCAAAGTTGGTGGCATCACAATTCTGGACTTCAAGCTCTATTACAAAGCTGTCATCATCAAGACAGCATGGTACTGGCACAAAAACAGACACATAGATCAATGGAACAGAATAGAGAGCCCAGAAATAGACCCTCAACTCTATGGTCAACTAATCTTCGACAAAGCAGGAAAGAATGTCCAATGGAAAAAAGACAGCCTCTTCAACAAATGGTGTTGGGAAAATTGGACAGCCACATGCAGAAAAATGAAACTAGACCATTTACTTACACCACACATGAAAATAGACTCAAAATGGATGAAGGACCTCAATGTGAGAAAGGAATCCATCAAAATCCTTGAGGAGAACACAGGCAGCAACCTCTTCAACCTCAGCCGCAGCAACGTCTTCCTAGGAACATCACCAAAGGCAAGGGAAGCAAGGGCAAAAATGAACTATTGGGACTTCATCGAGATCAAAAGCTTTTACACAGCAAAGGAAACAGTTATCAAAATCAAAAGACAACTGAGAGAATGGGAGAAGATACTTGCAAATGACATATCAGATAAAGGACTAGTATCCAAAATCTATAAAGAACTTAGCAAACTCAACACCCAAAGAACAAATAACCCAATCAAGAAATGGGCAGAAGACATGAACAGACATTTCTGCAAAGAAGACATCCAGATGGCCAACAGACACATGAAAAAGTGCTCCATATCACTCGGCATCAGGGAAACACAAATCAAAACCACAATGAGATATCACCTCACACCAGTCAGAATGGCTAAATTTAACAAGTCAGGAAATGACAGATGCTGACGAGGATGCAAAGAAAGGGGAACCCTCCTACACTGTTGGTGGGAATGCAAGCTGGTGCAACCACTCTGGAAAACAGCATGGAGGTTCCTCAAAATGTTGAAAATAGAACTACCCTATGACCCAGCAATTGCACTATTGGGTATTTACTAAACCTAGAGACACAAACGTAGTGATCCGAAGGGGCACATGCACCCAAATGTTTATAGCAGCCATGTCTACAATAGCCAAACTATGGAAAGAACCTAGATGTCGATCAACAGATGAATGGATAAAGAAGATGTGGTATATATACACAATGGAATACTATGCAGCCATCAAAAGAAATGAAATCTTGCCATTTGCGACGACGAGGATGGAACTAGAGGGTATCATGCTTAGCGAAATAAGTCAATCGGAGAAAGACAACTATCTTATGATCTCCCTGATATGAGGAAGTGGAGATGCAACATGTGGGGTTAAGGGGTAGGAGAAGAGTAAATGAAACAAGATGGGAATGGGAGGGAGACAAACCATAAATGACTCTCAATCTCACAAAACAAACTGAGGGTTGCTGGGGGTAGGAGGGTTGGGCGAGGGGGAGTGGGGTTATGGACACTGGGGAGGGTATGTGCTATGATGAGTGCTGTGAAATGTGTAAACCTGGCGACTCACAGACCTGTACCCCTGGGGATAAAAATATATTATATGTTTATTAAAAATTTTTAAAAATGTTACTAAGTATTTTTATGTTTATAAATATGCTTTCACAGCATACCTTGTACACATGTAAAAAGTATTCACTTTTGCTGCTCACCTTCTAATTGACAAAGAAAAAAATCATTGAAAATTACAAAAACTGTGGTAAAAGTTGCCGTCTGTTCCTAGTGGTACCTGCCTCTGGCTAGTCACATATCTACTCAAGAAACCTTCCATTGAGTACAACAGGATGAAAATCTGAATTCAATTTCAATATCCCCTACTAGATGCTGACTGCTATCAAGAATTAAGTGTAAAACATCTAATTGACAATTAGTATAATTGTGAGTAGCTCATAATTTTATTTCTAATTCTGCAGACTGTGTTTAAACAATTCAAAAGTATGTTCTTGATTCTGACATACTAAGTGGTATTGTACAGCAATCACTTTATTTAATGCATACAACAGTCCTATGAACTTGATGAAAGTATAACCTTGTATAGCTTCAGGTGCTAGAATTTAAATTCATCTCAACACACACGCGCACACAAAGAGGAGCACCTGTGGGGGCTCAGTCACTTAAGCACCAGACTGTTGATTTCAGCTCAGGTCATGATCTCAGGGTTATAAGACTGAACCCCGTGTCTGGCTCCATGCTCAGCCCAGTGTCTGCTTGCCCTCTCCCTGCTTGCAATGTCTCTGTCTTTCTCTCTCTTTCAAATAAATAAATAGATAAAATCTTTTAAAAAATGAAAATCAAAAGAAACAAAAACTTGAAAGGAACAAGCCACAGGTGATGCAAATAATTCAACAAATATAACTGGAAGAGTTTTGGTATCCAGAAAAACATTTTTAAAACTCCAAATAATAAGAAAAAGTCAAACAATCTAATAGAAAACTGGAAGAGAATGTGTCACAACAGAGGAAACATGAATTGCCAATAAAGACATGAAAACATATCGTATGTCATTTGTAATCAGATAAATGCAAATTTCCAGAAGATATTTTACAGGAACAAGATTGATAATAAGTAAGAAGATGAACAACATTAAGTGCTCAAAATAATATATGTCAGCATTAGGATGCCTTTGGAGGTGACAGAAATGCTCTAAGATTGGAATCAAAGTGATGGTTACACAAAAATTATTTAATTTTACACTTAAAATAGGCAAATTTTGCAGTATAGAAAATATACCCCACCAAAGCTGTCTTAAAAAATGATTATACAATTGGAGGAAGAGCAAGATGGCAGAGGAGTAGAAGAACTAAATTTTGTCTGGTCCCTTGAATTCAACTAGATTTTTATCAAACGATTCTGAACACCCACAAACTCAACAACAGATCAAATAAAAGAGTAGTAGCAATTAAATGAACAGAAAAGTGACCGCTTTCTGGAAGGCAGGGTGTGTGGAGAAGTGAATCTGAGGTGCTATATGGGAAGATAGACTGCTGTGGGGTAGAGAGCCTCAATCAGCCAGGTTTCGGTAAATGTTAGAGATGGAGAGCACAAAATCAGAACTTTTAGAAGTCTGTCCCAATGAGGGATGTCACTCCAGTGGCTAAGGGGGGTCAGGGGGTGGAATCCTTCTTGGGACAGTGTGGTCTCAGGACCCTTGGGGTCTCAGAAAGACTGAGGGTGCCTGAGTGCGGCAGAGCTCTCAGGTTTCCGAGTGGGAAACCTGGCTGCAAAGACAGAGCCCAAAGAGTGGGTTTTCAGCTCAGGGTGTCATAAGCTATGATCCTCAGCACAGTCAGACCACTGCTCTTTGAGCAGGCACCCCACAAATGGCAAATACAGGAAAACCCCCCACACACACTTTCCACCAACATAAGGAGCAGCGCGGGAGTGCACTACAGGAATCTGCTGGGTTTGGAGACTCCAAACAGGGCCATGTGCCAGAGACAGAACTGTTCAGTCACAGGCCGGTGAGCTCGGAGCACAGCCAGAGACCAGCGAGACAAGAGTGATTGACTGCTTTTCTCTGAGGGCTCACTGAAGACTGGGGCCCCAAGCTCTCAGCTCCTCTGGGCCAAACATTGGGAGCATGCCATTTTCATTCTTGTCCTCCAAAGCCGTATGGAAAGCCTTAAGGGAACAAAAGCTACAGAGAGCAACCCCAAGTAGATTACCTAGCATGGCCCCTGGCAAGGGTGGTGCAATTCTGCCTGGAGCAAAGACATTTGAGAATCACTGCAACAGGCTCCTCCCCCAGAAGATCAGCAAGAACAAACAGTTGAGAACAAGTTTACCAGTCAATGAGAACTGCAAAACTCCAGTGTTGGGGAATACAACACAAGGAATTCATGGCTTTTTCCCAATAATTCTTTAGTCTTTCAAAGTAAAGTTTTTTAAATTTTTTTTTACTTTTTTTTAAATTTTTCTCTTTCTTATTTTTAAGTATCTTATTGATACTTTTTTAAAATCATTTTTAATTTTCATTTTTACACTCATATTCCACCCCTTCACTGTATTTAAACTTATATTCTGTGTGTCTGTGTCTGTGTATGTATAAAAGCTTTTCATTCTTTAAAATTTTGGAATACAGTTTCATCTAACAGACCAAAATAGACCCTAAAACTAGTGTATGGCTTTGTTCTAGTCTCCCATCTAATCACAACCTCACCCTTTTATTTTTATTTTTTTTTATTTTTCAATCAACTTCTCATTATCAATTCCTTTTTTAAAATATTTTTCAATTTTCACCTTTACACTCCTATTCCCTCCCTTCATCATATTTACCCTTATTTCTATATATATAAGTTTTTCCTTTGTTAAAGTGTTGGGAGGCAGTATCTTCTAACAGACAAAAATACACCCAAAATTTAGTGTATGGCACTGTTCTACTCACCAGCCTGATCGTATTCTTTTTTCTTTCCTTTCTTTTCCCCAAGATTGCAGACCTCGTCTAATTCATATAGTGTATATTTTTCTGGTGTGGTTGTTACCCTTTTAGCATTTTGCTCTCTCATTCATCTATTCTTCTCTGGACTAAATGACAAAACAGAAAAACTCATCTCAAAAAGAAGAACAAGAGGCAATCCCAACTGCCAGGGACCTAATCAATACAGACATTAGTAAGATATCGGAACAAGAATTCAGAATAATGATTATAAAGATGCTAGCTCGGCTTGAGAAAAGCATTAAAGATACTAGAGAATCCCTTTCTGGAGAAATAAAGGAACAAAAATCTAACTAGGTTGAAATCAAAAAGGCTATTAACGAGGTGCAATTAAAAAAAGAGGCTCTTACTGCTAGGATAAAGGAGGCAGAAGAGAGAATTAGTGATATAGAAGACCAAATGATGGAGAATAAGGAAGCTGATAAAAAGAGATATAAACAACTACTGGATCACCAGGGGAGAATCTGAGAGATAAGTGATGTCATAAGACAAAACACTATTAGAATAATTCAGATTCCAGAAGAAAAAGAAAGAGAGTGGGGGGCAGAAGGTATAATGGAGTAAACTATAGTAGAGAGCTTCCCTAATCCAGGAGGCACAGAGAACCCCCCTCAAAATCAATAAAAATAGGTCAACACCCCAACATTTAATAGTAAAGCTTACAAGTCTCAGAGAAAAAGAGAAAATCCTGAATGCAGCATGGGACAAGAGGGCTGTAATTACAATGGTAGAAATATTAGATTGGCAGTATACCTATCCACAGAGACCTGGCAGACCAGAAAGAACTGACATGATATATTCAGAACACTAAATGAGAAAAAAACACAGCCAAGAACACTATATCCAACTAGGCCGTCATTGAAAACAGAAGGAGAGATAAAAAGCTTCCAGGGCAAACAACAACTGAAAGAATTTGCAACCACCAAACCAGCCCTACCGGAAATATTGAAAGGGGTCCTCTAAGCAAAGAGAGAGCCTAAAAGTAACATAGACCAGAAAGGAACAGAGAAAATACACAGTAACAGTCACCTTACAGACAGTACAACTGCACTAAATTCATATCTTCCAATAGTTACCCTAAATGTAAATGGACTAAATGCCCCAATCAAAAGACACAGGGTATCAGCCTGGATAAAAAAGCAGGACCCATCCATATGCTGTCTGCAAGAGGCTCATTTTAGAGCCAAAGACACCTCCAGATTTAAAGTGAGGGGGGTGGAAAACCATCAGGAAAGCCCTGATGAACATGGATGCAAAAATGCTCACCAAAATACTAGCCAATAGAATCCGACAGTACATTAAAAGGATTATTCACCAGGATCCAGTGGGATTTATTCTTTGGGCTGCAAGGCTGGTTCAACACCCACAATAAATTAATAAAAGAAAGAACAAGAACCATATGATACTCTCAACGGATGCAGAAAAAAGCATTTAACAAAGTACAGCATTCTTTCTTGATTAAAACTCTTCACACTGTAAGCATAGAGGATACATACCTCAATATCATCTAAGCCATCTAGGAAAAACCCACACTGAATATCATTCTCAGTGGGGAAAAACTAAGAACTTTCCCCCTAAGGTCAGGAACATGGCAGGGATCTCCACTATCGCCACTGCTATTCAACATAGTACTAGAAGTCCTAGCCTCAGCAATCAGACAACAAAAATAAATTAAAGGCATCCAAATCGGCTAAGAAGTCATATCTCAGTCTTTGCAAATGATATGATACTTTATGTGGAAAACCCAAAATACTCCACCCCAAAATTGGCAGAACTCATACAAGAATTCAGTAAAAAGTGTCAGGATATAAAAGCAATGCACAGAAATCAGTTGCATTTCTATAGCCCAACAACAAAACAGAAGAAGGAGAAATTAAGGAGTCAATCCCATTTACAATTGCACCCAAAACCATAAGATACCTAAGAATAAATCTAACCAAAGAGAAAAAGAATCCGTACTCAAAAAATTATAAAATACTCATGAAAGAAATTGAGGAAGACACAAAGAAATGGAAAAACGTTCCATGCTCATGGATTGGAAGAACAAATATTGTGAATATGTCTATGCTACCTAGAGCAATATATACATTTAATGCAATCCCTATCAAAATACCATCAACTTTTTTCAAAGAAATGGAACAAATAATCCTAAAATTTGTATGGAACCAGAAAAGACCCCAAATAGCCAGAGGAATGTTGAAAAAGAAAACCAAAGCTGGTAGCATCACAATTCCAGACTTCAAGCTCTATTACAAAAGTGATTACAAGTAATCATCAAGATAGTATGGTTCTGGCATAAAAACAGACACATAGATCAATGGAACAGAATAGAGAGCCCAGAAATGGACCCTCAACTCTATGATCAACTAATCTTAGACAAAGCAAGTAACAATATCCAATGGAAAAAAGATAGCCTCTTAGACAAACGGTGTTGGGAAAATTGGACAGCCACATGCAGAAGAATGAAACTGGACCATTTCCTTACACCACACACAAAAATAGATTCAAAATGGGTGAAAGACCTCAATGTGAAAAAGAAGAACACAGGCAGCAACCTCTTCAGCCTCATCAACTTCTCCCTAGACACATCACCAAAGGCAAGGGAAGCAAGGGCAAAAATGAACTAGTGGGATTTCATGAAGATAAAAAACTTTTGCATAGCAAAGGAAAGAGTCAACAAAACCAAAAGACAACAGACAGAATGGGAGAAGATATTTGCAAATGACATATCAGATAAAGGGCTAGTATCCAAAATGCTTAAGACTTATCAAACTCAAAACCCAAAGAACAAATAATCCAATCAAAAAATGGACAGAAGAAATGAAGAGACATTTCGGCAAAGAAGACATCCAAATGCCCAAGAGACACATGAAAAAGTGCTCAACATCACTCGGCATCAGAGAAATCCAAACCAAATACACAGTGAGATACCACCTCAAGCTACTCAGAATGGCTAAAATTAACGAGTCAGGAAACAACAGGTGTTAGCAAAGATGCAGAGAAAGGGGAACCCTCCTACACTGTTGGTGGGAATGCAAGCCAGTGTAAGCACTCTGGAAAACAGTATGGAGGTTTCTCAAAAAGTTGAAAATAGAGCTACCCCCTGCAACCCAGCAATTGCACTTCTGGGTATTTACCCCAAAGATACAAATGTAGTGATCCAAAGGGTCATGTGCACCCCAATGTTTATAACAGCAATGTCCACAGTAGCCAAACTATGGAAAAAGCCTAGATGTCTATCAACAGATGATGGATAAAGAAGGTATATATCTACAGTGGAGTATTATGCAGCCATCAGAAAGAAACAACAATGAAATCTTACTATTTGTTATGACATCAATGGAACTGGAGAGTATTATGCTCAGCAAAATAAGTCAATCAGAGAGGGACAATTATATGATCTTACTGATTTGAGGAATTTGAAAAACAAGACAGAGGATCAAAGAAGAAGGAAGGGAAAAATGAAACAAGATGAAAACTAGAGAGGAAAACAAACCTTAAGAGATTCTTGGTCTCAGGAAACAAACTGAGGGTTGCTGGAGTGGAGGGATGGGGGTGGGAGGGATGGGGTGGCCGGTTGATGGATATTGGGGAGGGTATGTGCAAAGGTGAGTATTGTGAATTGTGTAAGATTGATGAATCACAGACCTGTACCACTGAAACAAATAATACCTTATATATTAATTTAAAAGAAAAGATTATATACTGCTGCAGGAACATAAATTGATATAAATTCTTTGAAAAACTAGTCAACAGTATGTGAGAAAGTTGAACACTCTATGCACAGGCACTTCCATTCCTAGGTAACTGCTTTAGGGAAACCTTTGTACAATGTGCACCAGGAACCATGCATACGAATATGACCATAGCAACAATATTTATTTATATTTATTTTTATTATAGATGGTAAACATACAGTGTTTAATATTTGTTTGTGGTATATAATATAGTGATTCAATAACTCCATACACTGCTCAGTGCTCATCAAGGTAAGTGTATTCTTAGTCCCCCCTTCAGCTATTGCACTCGGAAATGTTTATTACTAAAAGAAAAGAAACAGAAAGAAAATGTCCCTTGGCAAGATAATAAAAAATAAAACATATATTCACCATTTGGAGTATTATACAGCACTGAAAATGATTGGACACTAGTTCACACAGTAATATGAATAAACCTGGGAAGCCAGGTAGGGTGAAAAAAATCAAAGTCTCAAAAGACTACATAAGGTGATATTATACATTAAAGTCAAAAGAGTCCAAACTCAATAAATTTTTAAAGAATAGATGCATCTCTGAGAAAACTATATTTTTAACAGGCAAAAAGTCAAACACAAAATTCAGGCCACCCTTGGGTGGTGGGGTAAGGTAGCAAGGAAGGGCCGCAGAAAGAGTTGTCCATGGGCAGTATGTTAACATTCTAGCTGCTGGACTGCATAGTGGGTTTGAGGAGGTATTCAGTATATCATTGTGCTTTAAAACTTAAATACCTTGCACACAGAAATCAGATTTACATTCCAAAAATATGATAAAGAAAAAATCATGATACAGTAGGTATTCCTGATTCACACTCCATAGCACCAATTCTGTCACGGCTGTGACAAGATGATGGTCTGTTTATTAAAAACAAAAGGGGGGGGGGCGCCTTGGGTGGCTCAGTGGGTTAAAGCCTCTGCCTTCAGCTCAGGTCGTGATCCCGGGGTCCTGGGACCGAGCCCCGCATTGGGCTCTCTGATCGGCGGGGAGCCTGCTTCCTCCTCTCTCTCTGCCTGCCTCTCTGCCTACTTGTGATCTCTGTCAAATAAATAAATAAAATATTTTTTTTAAAAAAGGGGGGGCTATTTTTTAAAGCAGTAATCCTAAACAAATACCCTTCATGGTTCTGTCAGTCTTTGACAGATGATTAGAAAGTATAAATTGCTGGGCTGGACTCATGCATAAATGACAACTGCAGAACAGAATAGAATTCTTCCCAATCCTACTGGAATCAGCTACTCAGTATCTCATTACAGACTCAATATCTTTGTCTTACTTTGCTATAATATTGCTACCAACAGCAGCTAACATTTATTCAATATACACTGTGCAGCAGACCATGAGGTGTTTCATTTGTCATGTCATTTTTATCCTATGAGGTAGATACTAAAAGCATCTATCATCAGTGCCATTTTATAGATGAGGAAACTGCATCAAAGATAGAGCACATAACTTACCTAACATCTTAGTTCATAGTCATGGAGCTGCATTCAAGAGCTAGAATGAAAACTTTAACCCATGCTAGCTCAACTAGTCTGAAGCCACATGGCCAAATAATGGGCCAGATAGTCAACTCTAAACTGCCTAGCTTTAGATAATCAAGAAGGCGAAAACCCTATCCTCTATCCTCTATCCCTAATAACTGGAAAGGAAAGTTAGTAATTTGGTGATGATGCTTTTTCTTTTAATTCTTTTAAAGGACTACCTATCAAGAAGATGATTTAGAAATACTGTCTTGGGCCAAGAGCAGGACTAATAGATTTACTTAAAGATCTGCATTCTATTAAGAAAAATCACAGAAATTGGGATGCCTGGGTGGCTCAGTTGGTTAAGCTGCTGCCTTCAGCTCGGGTCATGATCCCCGCGTCCTGGGATCGAGACCCACATCGGGCTCTTTGCTCGGCAGGGAGCCTGCTTCTCCCTCTGCCTCTGCCTGCTACTCTGTCTGCCTGCCTCTGCTCACTCTCTCTCTCTCTCTCTCTCTCTCAATCTCTGACAAATAAATAAATAAAATCTTTAAAAAAATCACAGAAATAATAAACAGAGTTCTCAAATTTATTTTACACATCTACACATGGCCGTTGCAGAAAATACTAAAGGGAACCTGAACCATATGAGGCCTTGTTCTCCTTTAAAGAAGATCAAATATCTCCGCATTTAATAAAACAGTAAAATTCCATACTCAGACCCTGAATATACTTTTAATATAGTAAATCAAAAAAAAAATATTTGCTAATGTATTCATACTTTCTAGATTAAGAAATCCCTTGTGTTACTCAACTTTTCAAAGTGTATTATACTGCAGTGTAACACAGTATTTCAGTATCATTGCATCTAATAATAAATTTTTATGATGGAAAATGCCTAAGTACTTAGCATCTATTTTCACCATCTTTACTACTTACTAATTCCAATAAAATCTCAATTTAGATAAAGAATTTATCTGTCTCTCCCAGCTCTTTTTTTCCCAGTTCTATTTTTTTTTTGCGTATCCCAATTGTTTTTTCCGCCTTGCTTCATTTCTCTGTTGCTGTAATTTCCCACTTAAAGCAATTTTAGATTTAACACTCTCCTAACACTTGTCAGAGGGCTGAACTCAAGTTTCCCCTTAATTATTCATAAAATAAAAACAATCTAAGGTATTTCCAATGATCTCATCTTCATTCTTCACAGTGTAAAGTTTTGGATCATATACAAAGGCTCAACAGTATGCCTTCAGTGAAAATGGGAGAACAAGAATTATTCTGAATATAAAACTACATTTTCGGGGGAGGAGTCAAGATGGCGGAGAAGTAGCAGCTGAGACTACTTCAGGTTGCGGGAGATCAGCTAGATAGCTTATCTAAAGATTGCAAACACCTACAAATCCAACGGGAGATCGAAGAGAAGAAGAACAGCAATTCTAGAAACAGAAAATCAACCACTTGCTGAAAGGTAGGACTGGCGGAGAAGTGAATCCAAAGGGACGGGAAGACAGACCCCGGGGGGAGGGGCCTGCTCCCGGCAAGCGGCGGAGCAACGGAGCACAAAATCGGGACTTTTAAAAGTCTGTTCCGCTGAGGGACATCGCTCCAGAGGCTTAACTGGGGTGAAGCCCACGCGGGGCCAGTGTGGCCTCAGGTCCCGCAGGGTCACAGAAGGATCGGGGTGTCTGAGTGTCGCAGAGCTCGCAGGTATTAGAACAGGGAAGCCGGCTACAGAGACGGAGCCGAGGAGTGAGCTCACAGCTCGGGCTTACCTTGAACCGGTCGCAGGCTCAGTGAGCTCGGAGCGCAGCCGGAGGCCAGGCAGATGGGAGTAATTGGACGCTGTTCCCTGAGGGCGCACTGAGGAGTGGGACCCCTAGCTCTCGGCTCCTCCGGGCCGGAGACTGGGAGGCCGCCATCTTCCTTCCCGTCCTCCGGACTCTACGGAAAGCGCTCAGGGAACAAAAGCTCCCGAAAGCAAACCCGAGCGGATTACTCAGCCCGGCCCCTGGTAAGGGCGGTGCGACTCCGCCTGGGGCAAAGACACTTGAGAATCATTACAACAGGCCCCTCCCCCAGAAGATCAACAAGAAACCCAGCCAGGACCAAGTTCACTTACGAGGAGTGCGGTTTCAATACCAAGGAGAGCAGCGGAATTCCAGAGGAGGAGAAAGCAAAGCACGGAACTCATGGCTTTCTCCCCATGATTCTTTAGCCTTGCAGTTAATTTAATTTTTTTTTCTTTTTCAATTTTTTTCTCTTCTTCTGCTAAATTTTTTTAAACTTTTACCCTTTTCTTTTTTAACGTTTTTTAACTAGTTTATC